>NC_081555.1:167522487-167591810 GCF_963082655.1 Stomoxys calcitrans | reverse complement strand
TTATTTCTTTTTTGGGCCAAAAAACTTATATCGAGAGGTCGTTCTAAATGGCAGCTATATCCAAATCTGGACCGATCTGAGTGAAATTATAATGGAATGTTGAAGGACTAAACCCAACTCACTGTACCAAATTTCGGCGAAATTGGACAATAAATGTGCCATTAATGGGCCCAGGACCTTAAATCGAGAGATCGATCTATATGGCAGCTATATTCAAATCTGAACCAATTTGTTCCATATTCCTGAAAGATGTCGAAGGGTCTAAAATAAATGACTGTTCCAAATTTCGGTGACATGGGATAATAAATGCGTCTTTTATGGGCCCAAAACCTTAAATCGAGAGATCGGTCTATACGGCAGCTATATCCAAATCTGGAGCGATCTGAGCCAATGTAAAGAAGAATATAGAAGGACCAAACACAACTCAATGTACCAAATTTTGGCGAAATTGGACAATAAATGTGCCTTTTATGGGCCCAAGAAATTAAATCGAGGGATCGGCCTATATGACAGATATATCCAAATCTGAACCGATCTGTGCCATTTTCCAGGAAGATGTCGATGCGCCTAACAAAACTCACTGACCCAAATTTCAGCAAAATCGGATAATAAATGTGGCTTTTATGGGCCAAAGACCTTAAATCGGCGGATCGGTCTATATGGGTGCTATGTGACGATATAGTCCTATAAAGACCATTTTCGAACTTAATCTGCTTATGAAAAAAAATAGAAATAGAATCTGTGCAAAGTTTCAGCTCAATATCTCTGTTTTTAAAGACTGTAGCGTGATTTCAACAGACAGACGGACGGACGAGCGGACGAACGGACTGACAGACGGACGGACAGATAGACGGACAAACGGGCAGACAGTCGGACGGACACACGGACAGATAGTCGGACGGACACACGGACGGACAGACATACGAACGGATACGGCTAGGTCGTCTTAGATTTTTACGCTGATCAGGAATACTCATACTTTAAAGGGTCGGAAATGGATATTTCCATGTGTTGCAAACGGAATGACAAAATGAGTATACCCCCATCCTTCGGTGGTGGGTATAAATAGAGTTAAGACAATAACTGAAGTACTCAATGATCGAAGATTTTCTTTGCAAACCACAATGGGACGCATTTCGTGATTTGATTTCAATCATCAGCCATATTTTCATGCCGAATTTTTTGCGAAAAACCTTCTATGATATAATCTTGGAGAATCTTTTTGCAAAGGGAAAAGGAAAGCAAATCTTCAATCACGGAGCTCGTCTCGTAAGAGAAACAAACAAAAAATTTTAAAATTTAATGATATCCGCCCTAACAGGCAAAAAATTTGAAAAAATTAAAAAAACTTGACAGAGCTCGGCTGGGAATTGAGCCTGGACACACGGAGCAATAGCGAGAGTTATTGCCAGCCATAGCCGAAAGCTAGACAACGGCTTTCAACAGTTGCGCAGACTCATATGTATACCATGGGAGTAGTGTAACTGTGTGGAGAAAAAATCTGCCATTACACAAAAACACATGTATCGGGAAAAGTACAGCTACTTGAGAGGTTTGTCGGGCGTGGTTAAAGTGGTGTTTATAGCATAAAGGCATTTTCGTATTAAATTCGGTATAAGTTCAATATACCAACGTACGGTCCTTGAAGCCTTCACATCTACTATGGCTGATGAGTGATTACAAACAAATTACGAAACGCGTCCCATAGTGTGTGTGTTGCGATCGCTGGTTTCCCTTTTCCATTTACAAAGAAAATTTCCGATCATTGAGCTCTCTAAAGAGAAACAAATGAAAATTGTAAAATTTAATGATCTTCGTCCTAATGGCTGGTATTATGCTCGTTTTTCACCGTTGAAACCCCTTTTTTCGCGATTACTTTTTTGAAACATTTCGAAAATAACAATGATAAAAGGAATAACGAGGGGGTGTCTTACTGAACAAAATCAGCTCTTTTTTTTGCTTTCAAATCTTTTATCTCAAAAAAGTAATGAAGTCAAAAATGAATGACTAAAGAACTTTTTATACCCACCACCGTAGGAAAAGGGGAATGTGCATTTAGTCATTCCGTTTGCTAGACATCGAAATATCAATTTCCGACCCTACAAAGTATATATATTTCGGATCGTCGTAAAATTCAAAGACGATTTAACGATGACCGGATGTCTGTCCGTCTATCCGTCTGTCCGTCCGTCTGTTGAAATCTAGTGCCTTCAAAAATTGAGACATTGAACTGAAATTTGACACAGATACGTCTTTTTGATGCACGCTGGTTAGGTTCTTGAACGGGCCAATCGGACTATATTTGGATATAGCTGCAATATAGACCGATTTTCCGATAAGGGGGTCTAATGCCCATAAATGCTTTATTTTTCATCCGATTTCGCTGAAAATTTAAACAATGGGCTATTTTGGGCCTCCCGACATCTAACCCAAATATGGTCCATGTCGGACTATATTTATATATAGCGATCTGACGATAAAGGGTCTGAAGTCAATAAAAGCTTTATTTATTACCCGATGTCGATGAAATTTGAAACAGCCTCCTGATATTCGACCTAAATATGGATCAAATCGGACTATATTTAGGTATAGCTGCCATATAAACCGATCTCCAGATGAAGGGTCTAAAGCCTATAAAAGCTTAATTTTTTAACTGAAATTTGAAACAGAGAGTTATCTTCAACCTCCTGACATCTGACCTAAATATGGGTCAAATCGGACTATATTTAGATATAGCTGTCATATAGACCGATCTGCCGATGATAAGTCTGAAGCACATAAAAGCTTTACTTATTACCCGAATTTGCTGAAATTTGAAACAGAGAGTTATCTTAAGCCTCCTGATATTCGACCTAAATATGGATCAAATCGGAGTATATTTAGGTGTAGCTGCCATATAGACCGATCTCCCGATAAAGGGTCTAAAGCCCATAAAAGCTTTATTTTATAACCGATTTCGCTGAAATTTGAGACATTGAGTATTTTTACATTTACTTGCATAGGATCCAAATGTGGTTCAGATCGGACTATATTTAGATATAGCTGCCGTATTGACTGATCTGTCGACAAAGGGTCTGAAGCCCATAAAAGCTCTATTTATTACATAATTTTGTTGAAATTTGAAAGAGTGGGTAGATTTAGGCCACCCGACATCCCACCCAAATATGGTTAAGATCGGACTGTATATAGATATAGCTGTCGTGTTGACCGATATGCCGGTTACGGGTCTGAATCTCATTCGGGCTTTATTTATTACCCGATTTTGGGAAATTTGAAATACAAAATTCAACAGTTACTTATATTTATAAGACCACTCAATTTCTGTGTCGAATTTGTGTGCATAAGATATTCAATTTTCACCGGATTGTGCCGAAAGGGGGTTTTCATATATACCCGAGGTGGTGGGTATCCAACTTTCGGCCCGGCCGAACTTAATGCCTTTTTACTTGTTTTTTATTGATGTTTGAAATAAGTAAGTTTCTTTGGGACACCCTGTATTTCAGGCCGAATGGTTAGTTTATTATAAGGCATGAGTCGCCATGAGTAAGGGGATAACCACCACAGAAAACATTTTTCTAAAGTTCAAAGAATGTACCCAGCCGTTCATAGGGTAACACAGTAGCACAGACGTTTGTTTATCTGCCTATATTGTTGAACGCCTGGGTTCGAACCGTGGCGAGAACATCAGCCAACAACTTTCGGTGGTGTTTATAAGGACTATTAGTGTCGGTGTTCGAATTTCGTCAGCGTAAGTAAGGGGATAACCACTTACACTACAAAAGTGTAGAGAATCGAAAAGTTTACCTGCCCCAATATTAGCCTTAAATTTTCCCCATTCTTTATAGCTCAGCTTTTGTTGGGTCCCTTCACCACCAAACACCCAAATAAAGAATCATTTGGTTAAAATCTTTCTTCTTCTTCATTTTGTGTGGGTGAAAAAGAAATAAAGCAAACATATTGTTGTAAGTGTGTGTGTGTGCGTGTGTGTGTATTCATGTGTATCCTGTACGCCACAGCTATAGCCACATTCAGTGAAGGGGAAGTGTCGTTAAGTGCATGCATTATGGACACGTTGTACTCTGGTTTGTCCTAATAATTGCGGCCAGACCGACAAAAAACAACAACCGACAAACAGCAAAAGTTTGGGCTTTTATGCATACATTGTGGATTAATAAAAATCAAAAAAAAAAAAAGAAAAAACATTGCAACAGAAAACAAATATGATGGTTTTTGGTGATGGTTGTAAATGTTGGTATGTCTTACAATGGTTAATGCGATGAAAAATTCCAACTATAGAAGATTCCATTTTTGGGCCAAATCGGACCATATTAGGATAAAGTTTTCATTAGACCGACATTCTGATTTATTATCCCGAGCCCATAAAAGTTCACTTACGACCCAAATTTGGCTATGACCATTCCATTCAGGAACAGGGGACACTTCCCCCATATTAATAAGTGCAGTCCGCTTAAAGTTTAAGCTCAAAGATAAGGGGCCTCCTTATTATGCCGAGTCCGGACGGGGTGACGTATAATGACCACCGTGGAAAACCACCGCTGAAATTGTTTTGATGTCAACTACAGGATTTGAACCCAGGCATTCGGCGGCATATGCTAACCTGTGCGATACGGTGTTCTCAAGCCTACCCTGGGAAAACTACCTGTTTCACTCTACTCCAATCACTCGCTTATTCCAAACTTCTGCATGCAATTAATTTGCTATACAAAATTATGGACCTGACCGTATCAAATCCTTTGAAAGGTCAGTGGTCTATGGCATGACTGGACCAGATTAAGCACTCTGCAAATACATGCAGTTATGGCGTGCAAAACAATGGTAGTGCTTGGCGATTGATGCACAGTACATGGCAACCTTAAGCAGTACCTTAAGCGTCTTAACTACTTGACTTCTTGAACCCCTAGAGGCTTTAATTCTTAACTGATATGGCTTAAATTTTGAACTTTCATGTTTTCTTTATCCTGCAATATATGTTTCATGTACGGCCGGAATCGGTCTAAAACTTGATATAGCCCCCATATAAACTGATCTCCTGAATATACTTCTAGAGCTCCTAGAGCTAGCAGTTTTTGTCTGATTTGACTGAAATATTCAACAGTGACTTCTGCTATGATCTTCAATATTCGAGCAAAATATGGTGTGAATAATCGTTATATCATATCTTGAGCCCCTGTTACACTATGATCGAAATGACCGTTCTAGCGCCGCAAAACTAAATTTTCAACTTGTTGAAAATCTGCAAAATTGTGTCTCAATCGATCACAAAGATTCCACTGGCCTAGTCGAAGAGCTGAAGGCCATATCGGATAGAAGATTATATGGGAGGTATATCGAAATCTGAACCGATTTTTATGAAATTTTGCAGTCGTATTGAAACTTTAAAGAAAACACTTCGTGCAAAATTTTGTAAAGATCGGACCAAAATTGTGGCTGCTATAGCCATAAAATTCCAAGTCGGATGAAAGTTATATATGGGAGGGGTATATCTAAATCTGAACCGATTTTTATGAAATTTTGCCCACATATGAAAACGTCAAATAAAGCACCTCTCGCCAAATTTTGTAACGATCGGACCAAAATTGTGGCTTCTACAGTCTTAAAAGGCCATATCGGATGAAAGATATATATGAGAGCTATATCTAAATCTGAACTGATTTTGTTCAAAATCAGAAGCGTTTGCCCTTTGCGAAAGATTTGAGCAAAATTTTATGACAATCGCACAATAAATGCGGCCTGTAACTTGATCACAAGAATACATGGACAGAAGGCCCGACGGATAAGTGCGCTCGTAGTCTTATGTGCCCCGTTGTGATTCCATAAGCCATACTGATCTCCTTTCTGTTTCCTTTCAGTGATAGCCTCGCCTGCTCACGATCTGGATTTCCCCATAAGATTTTCGTTGTCCTACCGATCGTTTAAGTATACCACAGTGTGAATAAGCTTACATCGCCCACGCTTTTATTTCCCCTTATTTCGCTATGGCTTGGCATCCATACAATGCGGGTCGTTCTTTCGTCAGAGAATGAGTTAATCTCCTTTTTACACTCCAAGACTGTTCGTTACTTTACCGTAATGGTTGTTATAGTCCTAATGGGCAGTTTGCAGTCCGTAAATTTGTTTAACTCTCGACGTCCTCACATTAACGCCATATGACCTCAAGTATTGCGCGATCACCCCCATCTCCGCCTGCAGGCAGTCACAAACATATCTCAGATAGTTGGACTTGATGCCACCGTACCGCAGAGGCTTGCTTATCGGCCTATGACGATGAACGTATGGGTTCGAATCCTGGCGATGCCATCAGAAAACATTTATCAACGGTGGATTTTGACTCCTAGTGCTGGCAACAATTGTGAGGTACTATCCATGTAAAAACAAAGAGGTGTCGCACTGCGGCACGCCGTCTGGACTCGGCTATAAAAAGGAGACTCCTTATCACTGAGTTTAAACTTGAATCGGACTTCAATCATTGATATGATATGATATGAGGCTCTGTTCCTTAATGGAATGTACATGAGCAACATTTGGAATTTGCAATGAAATTTTTTTTTGCGACTGGTATTATGGGTCGATTTTCAGTTTGGTAACTGATTCGAATGGCCTGAAATTTCGTCATCATTTCATTGTTTCGTCTCTATGAAGATTGATCATTAGGTAGGTGTTGGGTATTACGAGTTGTTGGGTATTTTTATAGCCTACACCACTACTGTGGTACAGGGTATTATAACTAAGTGAATTTGTGTGTAACATCCTAAAGGACGAGAGCTAGACCCATTGATAAGCCTACCAATCGACTCAGAATCACTTCCTGATACGATTAACCTATGGCTCTCTGTCCGTCTGTCTGACGATGAACGTCTGGTAGATCCGTCTGTCTGTCTGTCCGTCTGTCTGTCTGCCCGTCTGTCTGTCTGTCCGTCTGTCCGTCTGTCTGTCCGTCTGTCTGTCCGTCTGTCTGTCCGTCTGTCTGTCCGTCTGTCTGTTCGTCTGTCTCTCCGTCTGTCTGTCCGTCTGTCTGTCCGTCTGTCTATCCGTCTGTCTATCCGTCTGTCTGTCTGTCCGTCTGTCTGTCCGTCTGTCCGTCTGTCTGTCCGTCTGTCTGTCCGTCTGTCTGTCTGTCCGTCTGTCCGTCTGTCCGTCAGTCTGTCCGTCTGTCTGTCCGTCTGTCTGTCCGTCTGTCTGTCCGTCTGTCTGTCCGTCTGTCTGTCTGTCCGTCTGTCTGTCCGTCTGTCCGTCTGTCTGTCCGTCTGTCTGTCCATCTGTCTGTCTGTCCGTCTGTCTGTCTGTCCGTCAGTCTGTCCGTCTGTCTGTCCGTCTGTCTGTCCGTCTGTCTGTCCGTCTGTCTGTCCGTCTGTCTGTCAACTGAAACGTGCTGTTTTGGTATCACTTCCAACAGCTATGCTAAGTATGATTCAAATCGGTTCGTAACCTGATATAGCTGCCATATAAACCGACCTTGGGTCTTGACTTCTTGAGCTTTTCTTTCTTTCTTTAATTGGGTATGACAGAATATTTGTTCCACTAGCATAACATAGAACAGCGTTCCAAGCGCCTCGATCCTCTGCGCTCTTTCAAATATCTCTGACACTAAGTTTCGAGGTGTCTCCCACAACTTGATCTTTCCATTGGGCTTTTGGTCTTCCCGGTTTGCGTGTACCACCGTGTTTGCCTTCAAAAGACTTCTTTGCTGGAGCTTCTTCATTCATTCTGACAACATGACCTAGCCAACGCAGCCGTTGTATTTTGATACAACGTTCGTGGTTCATACGTGGCCTATATTCTTCATTAACGCAAACTGGTCCATACATTTTACGAAGAATCTTTCTCTCAAATACTCCAAGTACTGCCTCATCTGCTTTCACAAGTACCCATGCTTCATAACCATATAACAGCACGGGTAGCATCAGTGTCTTGTATAGTGTAATCTTCGTCTGTCGGGGGGTGGCCTTGTTTCTAAACTGCTTACTTAGTCCAAAGTAGCATCTGTTTGCCAGTATTGTTCTTCGCTTAATCTCAAAACTGGTGTCATTCGTTTCGGTTACGGCGGTGCCGAGGTAGATAAAGTTACTGACTGTCTCAAGGATGTGGTTCCCAACTTTCTCCATTTTCTTTATCTGCTTGGTTGTGCAAGGCTGTTTGAGAGTTGAAACCATCCATTTCGTCTTATCTCCATTTACTGCCAGACCCTTTTTCACTGACTCTCTTTCGATTCTTTAAAAGGCTGCTGTTACTAGTTCCGATGACCGACCTATGATATCGATATCGTCGGCATAGGCGAGTAGCATGTGTTCTCTTGCGATTAGTGTGCCATATCTATTCACATCTGCATCTCCTATAATCTTCTCCAGCAGGATATTAAAGAGATCACACGATAGGTTGTCTTCTTGTCTGAAACCTCGTTTGGTATTAAATGGTTCCGAGAGATTCTTTCCTATTCTTACTGAGGAACGCGTATCAGCAAGCTGCACCATCCTGCAGAGTCTTATTATTTTTGCAGGGATACCAAACTCAGACATGGCTTGAAATACCTTTGAACGTAAAGGCGGCTTTGTAGTCCACAAAGAGATGGTAGGTGTTGATTTGTTCTTCTCGGTTCTTTACCAGGATTTGGCGCAGTTTGAATATCTGGTCGGGGTGGATTTACCAGGTCTAAAGCGGAATTGGTAGAGTCCAATTATCTTATTGATGTAAGGTTTTAATCTTTCACACAGTACGCTCGAGAGTATCTTGTATGCGATGGGGAGGAGACTTGTTCCTCTGTAGTTTGCACACTCCGTCTTGTCTCCTTTCTTGTGTACGGGACATAGTATGCTGAGGTTCCAATCATCGGGTATGCTTTCATCTAGCCAGATTTCGCAGATAAGCTGATGCCTGACGCCTAATCAGCGTGTCGCCTCTTGTCTTAAATATTTCAGCGGGTAACCTGTCGGCTCCTGCTGCCTTGTTGTTCTTTAGTCGGGTCACTGCTACTTGGACCTCATTCTGACTAGGAGGTCAACATTTTATACCATCATCAGGGATTGGTTCTGCGGTATCCTCTTCGCCGCCAACATTGGACACTAAAATAAAGTATTCTTTCCATATCCTCAGCATGTTATCTGTGTCAGTTACCAGATTTCCTTCTTTGTCTCTGCAGGGGGATGTGCCTGCACCAAAGCCATCGGTTTGATATTTAATTCTTTGGTAGTATTTCCGGACTTCATTCTGACTCCTGTAAATCTCAATTCGCTCACACTCACGTCTTTTTTTTCTGCGGAATAGACGTTTCTCCTCTCTCCTTTTTTTTTTGTTTTCATAATAAACCTAGGCAAATTTTTCACAAAGCGACGTCACTGTTAAAATTTTGTTTCAATATTCAATAAAATATTCACACGGCCATAAAACCAAATCCAATCAAAGAAAATTTTGGTTTTTTCCACTCACCAAAAATATGTTTTAATCCATTAATATTTATGACATAAAAAAGTTGTAATTTTTTTTTCTTCTATTAGGAAGCCAATGGCAGTTGATGTGCCGAAAGTAGATTGGCGTAGTGGCATCAGAAGATAATTAAATTTGAATAGATTTAAGTTTGCCTCAACTCGTACAGGTTTTTGTGCCATCAGATTACGTTTTTTGTGGTAGATATTTAAGCGCAAGTACGTTTTAAAAGATTACTTAAGGAGCAAAAACCAGAAAAAGCTAAGTTGGGACGGGCCGAATTTTATGAACCCTTCACCATGGATCGCATTTGTCAATTTCGTTGCCTGGTATCTCTTTATGGGCAAACAAAGGATAATGGATAAGAATTGCTATGCTGTTGGAGCTTTTTAAGGTTATTGGCTGATTTGGACCATATTTAGCAGTGTTGTTTAAAGCTGTAACACTGTAGCTGTTAAACACTTCATACAAAATTTCAGCCAAATCGGATAAGAATTGCGCCATCTAGAGGCTCAAGAAGTCAAGATCCAAGATCGGTTTATATGGCGGCTATATCAGGTATTGGACCGATTTGGACCATACTTGGCACAGTTATTGGATATCATAACAAAATACGTGGTGCAAAATTTCAATCCAATCGGATAAGAATTGCGCCCTCTAGTGGCTCAAGAAGTAAACATCTAAGATTGGTTTATATGGCAGCTATATCAAAATATGGACCAAGTTGGTCCATTTACAATCCCAATCGACCTACACTAATAGGAAGTGTTTGTGCAAAATTTCAAGCGCCTAGCTGTATTTCTTCGGAAGTTGCTATCGACGGATGGACGGACATGGCTGAATCAACTTAAAATGTCAAGACGTTCAAGAATATGTGAAATTTGTTGGGTCTCAGATCAATATTTCGATGTGTTACAAACGGAAGGACGATATTAGTGTACCCCCATCCTATGGTGGAGGGTATAAAAATGTAATTAACCGAAAATGGATACTTCCATTTTGTTAAAGTGTTGTTATTGTCATTTTTTAATAAATATTTTTTTTAATATCCTTTTTAATAGCCCACACAGTCATAGGAATAATGTTGACACATACGCAAGGGTTAGCATGTGGCAAGAAAATTCCTTGCCACTGAAATCACATTTCTGTGGCTCATTAAGAAGCTCCGAAACGATGTGGAAAATTAAAAATTTACATATTCATAAAGAAACAAAATAAGAGCTTGTGATGCGTGTTAAAGTCTTGTAGATAATATTCACCATGCGCTATGAGAGTCTCCTAATTGTTGTCTTGGCAATTAGGTTGAGCTTCAAAGGCTGACATTGTTGTCAAAGTGATTTATAAAGACTTTATTTTTAATTGTTAACAGCTTTCATAGGCTCTTATGGTACGTGACTGTGATATTATTCTAATTATAGCCGAAAGAAATGCCACATCATAATGTTGTCAGGAATAAAAAAGGCTTTGCTCCTTTTAAAGGATTCTCATATTCTTAAACAGTTTTTCCCCTATTGATAACTGCGTTTTATTCTCAAACTTTCTATAGCGGCAATATTTCGTCTTTGGCAGTCGTGTACTCAAAATACTGCTTTCGACCTTCGCAAGAACATGTGTTGCCAGTTAACCTCCTTTGAATTTATGCCAAATGTTTGAAAGTCAGCAATTCCAAAGCTTGTCGATATATGCCCTTCACGCCCCCTTACAAACTTCGGTCTGATGCGAATAATACATCAAAACAGGATATACTTAAAGGCCACAAATGATACCCACACATAAAACACGCACGCAAAACACGCATCCGGCAGAAATCAAACTTCCCCTCTGAACTTTTAACATTTCTTTTGGCCAACAGCGCAATGTTCGATTTTGGCCATTAAGCTTCTACTTTGTTGATGTGTTTGCTAAGCGGCCTCCAGAGCCTAAGGCCATGCCACAGACGCTTAACAATCAAAGAGGTTTATGTGAAACAAATCACTGTTCCTTTTGCCTAGTTGTGTCCTTGTTAAAAGGATATTTAATGGTTTTTAAGGATTCACATTTCTATTTATATGAACTTTTTGTTTTATGTGGGCTATATAATGCTGTGGGTTTGCAATACTTCAGCAATTGTCATATTGGGGTTCTTTTGCCAAAGAGAACAAAAAAAAAAGGCCTAAAAGCTTCTTTCTATTCGTTGTGTGGGGAATAGAAATTAGCAAAATCAGTAATAGCCTTAAGGATTTCGGACCCAAACATATGAGCGGCATACATATGTTGCCACTTTGAATAAGCGACATTAAACGAGTATACAAAAACTGTGGGCTTGATAATCGCTTTTTTCACATAAATATACTCGTTAATACAAAGATATATACCCAGCAAACTTTTTTATATCCCCCACCATAGGATGGGGGTATACTAATTTCGTCATTCTGTTTGTAGCTCCTCGAAATATTCGTCTAAGACCCCACAAAGTATATATATTCTTGATCGACCGTAGCGCAGAGGTTAGCATGTTCGCCTATGTCGCTGAACGCCTGGGTTCGAATCCTGGCGAGATCATCAGAAACAAGTAAAAGCGTGCTAAGTTCGGCCGCGCCGAAACTTATATACCCTCCACCATGGATCGCATTTGTCGAGTTCTTTTCCCGGCATCTCTTCTTAGGCAAAAAAAGGATATAAGAAAAGATTTGCTCTGCTATTAGAGCGATATCAAGATATGGTCCGGTTTTGACCACAATTATATTTTATGTTGGAGACCTGTGTAAAATGTCAGCCAATTCGAATAAGAATTGGGCCCTTTGGGGGCTCAAGAAGTAAAATAGAGAGATCGATTTATATGGGAGCTGTATCAGGCTATAGACCGATTCAGACCATAAAAAAACACGTATGTTGATGGTCATTAGAGGATCCGTCGTACAAAATTTCAGGCAAATCGGATAACAATTGCGACCCCTAGAGGCTCAAGAAGTCAAGATCCCAGATCGGTTTATATGGCAGATATATCAGGTTATGAATCGATTTGAACCTTATTTGACACAGTTGTTGAAAGTAAGAATAACATAGATCATGCAAATTTTCAACCAAATCGGATAGGAATTGCGCCCTCTAGAAGCTCAAGAAGTCAAGTCCCCAGATCTGTTTATATGACAGCTATATAAGGTTATTGTCCGATTTGAACCATACTTAGCACAGTTGTTGGAAGTCATAACAAAACACTTTGTGCAAAATTTCATTCAAATCGAATAAGAATTGCGCCCTCTAGAAGCCCAAGAAGTCAAGTCCCCAGATCTGTTTATATGACAGCTATATCAGGTTATTGTCAAATTTGAACCATACTTGACACAGTTGTTGGAAGTCATAGCAAAACAATTCGTACAAAATTTCATTCCAATCGGATAAGAATTGCGCACTCTAGAGGTTCAAGAAGTCAAGACCCAAGATCGAACTAAACCATATTTAGGTCAGATGTCGGGAGGCTTAAAGTAACCCAACGTTGCAAATTTCAGCAAAATCGGGTTATAAATAAAGCTTTTATGGTTTTAAGACCCTTTATCGGGAGATCGGTCTATATGGTAGCTATATCTAAACATAGTGCGATCTAAACCATATTTAGGTCAGTTGTCCGCAAGCCCCAATCTACCCACGGTTTAAAATTTCAGCAAAATCGGATGAAAAATAAAGTTTTAATGGGCATTAAACCCTTTATCGGAAAATCGGTCTATATAGCAGCTGTATCCAAATATGGTCCGATTTGGCCCGTTCACGAACTTAACCAGCCAGCATCAAAAAAACGTATTTGTGCCAAATTTTAGCTCAATATCTCAATTTTTGTGGGCTGAAGTGTTATTACAACAGAAGGACGGACAGACTCACGGACATCGTTAAATCGCTTTAGAATGTTTTGTTGGGTTGTGAAAAATACTCTCCTGCATATATTTCCAATCATACAACAATGCCCCTAACCCCTAAATGGACACATTTTATTGAAGCATTTTCGAGTGGTTTTCTTTGTTTTTTTTTTTTCGAGAGGATTTTTTCTCTATAATGATGATGATATGTTTAAGCCTTAAGGCGCATACATAAAGCATGCGTGTTGTTCTCATGCATTATCATCGTTGTGATTTTCATCGACATCGGCTTCATTTGGCGGTGGATGACAACGAATGTGGAATTCGTTACTGACGCCCTGCAGTTACATCCCTCAATTGCATTTCATGCCAAAGAGGATTTTCCTCTTATGTTTTATGCCACATTTTGAATTCATTGACAGACCATCATATATCAACATCATCATCATCATCATCATCATTTGGTATTCATTGAGTGATGATATGTTTCTCATCTTCAGGGAACATAGTTCCGATACAAACTTTTGTTTTAGCTTAAAGTTGCAACATGTTCCCAGCGTGTTTTCAAATGGCGTTGACTTTACTTTGTGCCTATTTGGTGGCCTTAGGCGATTATTATGCATTTAATGTGCTTTTGACGCTATATTCAAGGTGTTGTTGTGATTTCTTTGATTCTTTCAAATCTGAAGAGAATTGCGCCCTCTAGAGGCTCAACAAGTCAAGACCCAAGATCAGTTTATATGGCAGCTATATCAAGTTATGGACTGATTAGGACCATACTACTCACAGTTGTTGGAAGTGATATCAAAACCCTGTGTGCGAAATTTCAGTCAAATCTGAAGAGAATTGCGCCCTCTAGAGGCTCAAGAAGTCAAGACCCAAGATCGTTTTATATGGCTGCTATATCAGGTTATGGACCGATTAGGACCATACCTCGCACAGTTGTTGGAAGTGACATCAAAACACTATGTGCGAAATTTCAGTCAAATCGTGACTCTACATTTGCAATTCCTATAGTTATACCCTTCACCACTACTGTGGTAGAGGGTATTATATCTTAGTGAATTAGTTTGTAACACCTAAAAGGGAGAGAGATAGACCCATTGATAAGTATACCGATGGATCCAGAATCACTTTTAGATTCGATTTAGCTATGTCCGTCTGTCTGTCTGCCCATGTTAATTTGTGTACAAACTACTGGTCGAAATTTTCATCTGATCGTCTTAAAATTTGGTACAGGCATGTTTTTCGGGCTAAAGACGAAGCCTATTGAAATTGGAAAACATCGTTTCAGATTTGGATATAGCTCCCATATATATGTTCGTCCGATTTGCAGTAATAATGCAATATAAAGGTCATTTGTTAACCGATTCTCTCGAAGTTTGGTGGGAAGGATTTTCTTATGACTGTCGACATTGTTGGTGAATTTCATAGAAATCGGTGCAGATTTAGATATAGCTCCCATATATATATATAGCCCGATTTTCACTCCGAGAGCCATTGCAAGCGCATTTCTTGACTGATCTTCCCAAAATTTTGTACAACGCCTTCCTTAACGACTACCTCAATATATGAGAGTTTGATTGAAATCGGTTCAGATTTAGATATAGCTCCCATAGATATGTTCATCCGATTTGCAGTAATAATGCAATAAAATGGTCACTTGTTAACCGATTCTCTCGAAATTTGGCAGGAGCGTTTTCTTTATGACTTTCGGCATTACTGGTGAATTTCATAGAAATCGGTTCAGATTAAGATATAGCTCCCATATATATATATAGCCCGATTTTCACTCCGAGAGCCATTGCAAGCGCATTTATTGACTAATCTTTCCAAAATTTTGTACAACGCCTTCCTCAACGACTACCTCAAAATATGAGAAGTTTGATTGAAATCGGTTCAGATTTAGATATAGCTCCCATAGATATGTTCATCCGATTTGCAGTAATAATGCAATAAAAAAGGTAATTTGTTAACCGATTCTCTCGAAATTTTGCAGGAAGGATTTTCTTATGACCCTCGACATTATTGGTGAATTTCATAGAAATTGGTTCGGATTGATATATAGCTCTTATATATATATATATATATATATAGCTCGAATTTCACTCCTAGAGCCATTGCAAACGCATTTATTGACCAATCTTTCCAAAATTTTGTACAACACCTTCCACAACGACTACCTCAATATACGAGAAGTTAGCTTGAAATCGTTTCAGATTTAGATATAGTTCCCATATATATGTTCGTCCGATTTGCTGTAATAATGCAATAAAAAGGTCATTTGTTAAGCGATTCTCTCGAAATTTGGCAGGATGGATTTTCTTATGACTGTCGACATTATCGGTGAATTTCATAGAAATCGGTTCAGATTTAGATATAGCTCTCATATATAGATATAGCCCGATTTTCACTCCTGGAGCCATTGCAATCGCATTTATTGACCAATCTTTCCAAAATTGTGTACAACACCTTCCTCAACGACTACCTCAATATACGAGAAGTTAGCTTGAAATCGTTTTAGATTTAGATATAGCTCCCATATATATGTTCGTCCGATTTGCTGTAATAATGCAATAAAAAGGTCATTTGTTAACCGATTCTCTCGAAATTTGGCAGGAAGGACTTTTTTATGACTCTCGGCATTACTGGTGAATTTCATAGAAATCGGTTCAGATTTAGATATAGCTCTCATGTATATATATCGCCCGATTTTCACTCCTAGAGCCATTGCAAGCGCATTTATTGACCAATCTTTCCAAAATTTTGTACAACGCCTTGCCCGACGACTTCAACATTATTGGGGAAGTTTGTTCGAAATCGGTTCAGAATTAGATATAGCTCCTATATATATGTTTGTCAGATTTAAGGCTCGCCTAAGGTCGATCAAAATTGTTTCAGAATTGGATATAGCTCCCACATTGTACTTATAGGGTAGGTGTAGGGTATTATACAATCGGCACCGCCCGACTTTTGCCCTTCCTTACTGTTCTTTGCAATAACTAATGATTCGAAGTTTATTACACACAAAGTCTCATGTCAACTTCATTAGGAATCGCAGATTCCACATGACTCTTTCCCATATACATTATGGCACAACATTAATAATCCCTGAATAACATAAAAAATTTTATATATCAAACAAAAAAACGAAAACCAAATTAAATTAATTAGTACTCAATGGTAACCAGAGAACCAAGAAAAAACTACAAAATGTTCATATCACAACCTCTACCAAAAGCTCTCTTTATGCCGGGTAGCTGAGTGACCCTGTAACCAGGCAACCACAATATGAACATCATGCAATTCTATCCACTATCCAACTAATACATGAGTATGCACCTTTTTCTACAAAAAAAAGGACACCATCATCACCCATGGATATGGGGACAAGCATCCCGGGACAATAAAACGCCAACAATGGAAAATTTAATGAAAGGATTTTAAATCATATTACACAATTTTACACACTCGAAACGCATGTAATTGGCTTTTAAAAGCATGTCCCATGCTAGCTGGACAAGGCCATAAGGATGGCTAGCTGTTTGATGGGCCCCAGCCAACAAGCGTATGCCAACCTTAGTGACATAAGGTAGCACACAAAGAGCATATTTTTATGGCCAGAAGAATACTGAAAAGCAAGAAAAAAACATCAACCATGATATCCTTTGCAGGAATGTGTCACAGGTGGGGTACGGTCCAGTAAAACTGAAATGGAAGCCAAATAAAACTCTACTACATAAACAAGGACATATTAGACGATGTCCTTATGAGCCAACAAAATTGCATGTATGAATGCAGGTGTTTGGGGGTGGCGAGGAAGAAGGCCCTGCTGCTTCACCAGTGATTGCTGCAAGTGTTGGTAATAAAATAAATTAAAATATATACCCAGGGAAAAAGGATGAAAAACATGAGAAGGATCCAGAAAATGTTCACATGATGTAGTTGAGTAAAATAGAAAAAAAAAATTATTTGGCTCATGTGTGAAGTAAATCTTCACCATGACAGCCAGAAAATCGTACTAAGGACAAAGGGCTTTGTAATTTGAGTGATTAACAACAAAAAAGGAGAAATTTCACTTTTCATCTTTCTTTCAAAGCATGAGCCAGCATGACCAACGAGTGACCAAGCGAAGGACCAAACCTTCATTTGGTTGATAAAAACCTATTAAATTAAACACCTTTACTTAAATTTAGCCAGATTTTATGAGAAGGTGATATGTTTTCATTGCAAAACTATGGAAAGTTGATCATATGTTTCTTAGCGATATGAATGAAATCTTAATCTTTGATATATTTTGTGAATTTATAGATTTTTAGAGGAAATATGATGTGCTTCGTAAAATTCTTGAACAAACATGAATTTGGAACAATCGTACAAGCGTTAAGATTTGCTGGGGTGAATCCTGAAAACCTACAACACTATTAAAGTCTGCTAAGTTCTCTGAATACAGCTTTAATACCAGTAAGGAAAGGCAAATGTTGGGCGGAGCCGACTATATAATACCCTACACCATTTGGTGTACTTAGTACCTTTTACACCCTCAACCAAAGGATGGGGGTATATTCGTTTGTCATTCCGTTTGCAACACCTCGAAATATCCATTTCCGACCCTATAAAGTATATACTTTCTTGATCTCTGTAAAAATCTAAGACGATCTAGCCATGTCCGTCCGTCTGTCCTTCCGTCTGTCTGTCTGAAATCACGCAATTTTGCAAATTAGCAAATTTTGCCAATGAACATTCCACTAAGGAACAGGGGCAAACTTCTTACATATCAATGAGTGCAGTCCGATTCAAATTTAAGCTCAATGATTAGAAGCCTCCTTTTTATAGCCGAGTCCGAACGGCGTGCCGCAGTGTGACACCTCTTTGGAGAGAAGTTTTACATGGCATAGTACCTCACAAATATTGCCAGCATTAGGAGGGGAAAACCACCACTGAAAATTTTTTCTGATGGTCTCGCCAGGATTCGAACCCAGGTGTTCAGCGTCATAGGCGGAAATGGTAACCTCTGCGCTACGGTGGCCTCCTTCCTTGGAATTACGCTACAGTCTTTAAAAATAGAGATATTGAGCTGAAATATTGCACAGATTCTTCTTTTGTCCATAAGCAGGTTTAGTCGAAGATGGGCTATATCGGACTATATCTTCATATAGCCCCCTTATGACCGGACCGCCGATTTAAGGTTTTGGGCCCATAAAAGGTGCATTTATTACCCGATTTAGCCGAAATTTGGGAGAGTACGTTGTGTGAGGCCCTTCGACATCTTTCCTCAATTTGGCTCAGATCGGTCCAGATTTGGACCGATCCGCCGATTTAGGGTCTTAGGCCTATAAACGCCAAATTTATAGTCCGATGTTGCCGAAATTTAAGACAGTGAGTTATGTTAGGCCACTCAAAATCTTTCCTCAATTTGGCCCAGATCGGTCCAGAGTTCGATATAGCTGCCATATAGACCGATCCTCCGATTTAGGGTCTTAGACCCATAAAAGCCACATTTATTACCCGATTTTGTTGAAATTGAAGACAGTGAGTTGTGTTATGCCCTTCGACATCCTTCGTCAATTTGGCTCAGATCGGTCCAGATTTGGATATAGCTGCCATATAGATTGATCCTCTGATTTAGGGTCTTAGACCCATAAAAGCCACATTTATTACCCGATTTTGTTGAAATTTAAGACAGTGAGTTGTGTTAGGCCCTTCGATATCCTTCGTCAATTTGGCTCAGATCGGTGCAGATTTGGTTATAGCTGCCATGTAGACCGATCCTCTGATTTAGGGTCTTAGGCCCATAAAAAACGCATTTATAGTCTAATGTCGCCGCAATTCGGGACAATGAGTTGTGTAAGGCCCTTCGATAAACTTCTTCAATTTCATTTAGATCGGTTCAGATTTAGATATAACTGCCATATAGACCGATCTCTCTATTTGATATTTTGGGCCCATAAAAGGCGCATTTATTTTCCAAAGTTGCCGAATTTTGGGACAGAGAGTTAAGTTGAGCCCCTCCACATATTTCTGCAATTTGGTCTAGATCGAATAAGATTTGCATATAGCTGCCATATAGACCGATATCTCGATTTAAAGTCTTGGCCCCAAAAAAGGCGCATTTATAGTCCGATGTCGCCGCAATTTCGGACAATGAGTTGTGTTAGGCCCTTCGACATCTTTCCTCAATTTAGCTCAGATCGGTACAGATTTGGATATATCTGCCATATAGACCGATCCTCTGATTTAGGGTCTTAGACCCATAAAGCCACATTTATAATCCGATTTTGTTGAAATTTAAGACAGTGAGTTGTGTTAGGCCCTTCGACATCCTTCGTCAACTTGGCTCAGATCGGTGCAGATTTGGATATAGCTGCCATATAGACCGATCTCTCGATTTAAGGTTTTGAGCCCATAAAAATTGCATTTATTGTCCGATGTCGCCGAAATTTGGGATAGTGA
Organism: Stomoxys calcitrans; assembly: GCF_963082655.1. Taxonomy (NCBI): domain Eukaryota; kingdom Metazoa; phylum Arthropoda; class Insecta; order Diptera; family Muscidae; genus Stomoxys; species Stomoxys calcitrans. The sequence goes on along the minus strand of NC_081555.1, from coordinate 167,572,089 downwards.
GTTGTGTTAGGCTCTTCGACGTCTTTCCTCAATTTGGCCCAGATCGGTCCAGAGTTGGATATAGCTGCCATATAGACTGATCCTCTGATTTGGGGTCTTAGACCCATAAAGGCCACATTTATTACCCGATTTTGTTGAAATTTAAGACAGTGAGTTGTGTTAGGCCCTTCGACATCCTTCGTTAATTTGGCTCAGATCGGTGCAGATTTGGATATAGCTGCCATATAGACCGATCCTCTGATTTAGGGTCTTAGACCCATAAAAGCCACATTTATTACCCGATTTTGTTGAAATTTAAGACAGTGAGTTGTGTTAGGCCCTTCGATATCCTTCGTCAATTTGGCTCAGATCGGTGCAGATTTGGTTATAGCTGCCATATAGACCGATCCTCTGATTTAGGGTCTTAGGCCCATAAAAAGCGCATTTATAGTCTAATGTCGCCGCAATTTGGGACAATGAGTTGTGTAAGGCCCTTCGATAAACTTCTTCAATTTCATTTAGATCGGTTCAGATTTAGATATAGCTGCCATATAGACCGATCTCTCTATTTGATATTTTGGGGCCCATAAAAGGCGCATTTATTTTCCAAAGTTGCCAAATTTTGGGACAGAGAGTTAAGTTAAGCCCCTCCACATATATCTGTAATTTGGTCTAGATCGAATAAGATTTGCATATAACTGCCATTTAAAGCCTTGGCCCCAAAACAGGCGCATTTTAAATCCGATTTCACTGAAATGTGATACATTGACTTATGTTAGGCTTTTCGACATCCATGTTGTATATGGTTCAGATCGGTTTATTTTTAGATGAAGCTACTAAACAATAAACAATGACTTGTACTTATAGGCATTTGTTCCAAATGAGATCACATTTACCTTATGTCCAGATCACATTGGACATAAGGTATGCATAAGGTTTCACCCGATTTTGATGAAGCGTGGTTTGCATATATACCCGAGGTGGTGGGTATCCAAAGTTCGGCCCGGCCGAACTTAACACCTTTTTACTTGTTTTTTCTAAATTCCCTCACATTGGGGAGGAACTAATTTATCAGAACTAACGCCAAGGAGAAGGTTCCAGATAATCTATTTCGCCTAATTTAGTAGGTAATCTTTTCAATGAACTGCTGACCCCAAGTCTCTGGTGCAAGTCTAAAGTCTCCTTCAACCAGGTTAATACTGATCTGAGTCGAACGTCTAAGCAGCGGATCTTTGAGAGCACATCACAATGGCCAGCTTACGCTGAGTTTCAAGCATAAAATCTAGAATCTCCATCCACTAGAAGCACTGGTGTTAAAACACTCAGCCAAACGACTTTAAAAGCGAATCCATCATTAGGTCCCATACATATGAACTACGAATGACCCCCTAAGTACAGTCGAACTCAAAATCCTTCCAGAACGTATCAGCAAGAGCTTCTTCTATGATAGAAGTAACTTCGCTAAGGGAGGATGTTCCCGACAACTAGTTTCTCCTCCACCATGCACTCAAGGAACTCAGTTTAACGCCTCATCCTTCATATCAATATCCTTGCAGACCGTATCGCAGGATGCAATCATGCAAGCTCTTTTATCACAGTAGTACCAAGGACAGAAAGAAAATAACCGACATCCTATTCCGCCTAATATGGTGAGTACTCTTTGAGTTAAATCGAAAGAGCCTTTAAAATCGACACATAGCCCAAGGACATATTGGCGCTCGATCCCTTTTCTTGAATGGCTACATGTGGATCACTATAGGTGTGAAGATTCGTACTATGCGTACTTGTTGAGCGAAATTTCTCCAAGTGTAATTTCCCCTCGAAAGCCGGACTATTACTGGGATGTATTCTCTTCGTAGCCATCATGAAATCTTGTCACCATTATCCTCTCCAGTAGTTAAGGACTCTCGATCAAGCGATATACAATTTTCTCGAAGAAGGTATATCAAGTTCTTCGGCAAGTAAAATTTCTCTAATAAATGGTTTCACCCTGCAACGTGCCGTTTCGATTTGTGTTTAAATGGGACAACACAAATTGATATGAGAGAAGTAACCTCTCTGTGTCATGGAATGGAATGTTCCTGGGGCAATTTTGTTGTGTTCTTACTTATTTATGTAAGACTGTGTAAATTTGGGTTTGCATGTTGTGCCTAACCCTTTCGATACGTGCTCATTTCCAAACCAAATTAATAGACCTTTCCAGGTCCTTGGTACACAAATTGAAAAAGTAAATCCTTGAGCTTTCTATAAAAAATAACAAAATTGACGAAATTGCCAACATTTCTAAGGCTCAATGATTTATCGATATTTGAAGCTATGCCACATGTGAAAATATTGAATTTCAGTTTTTCTGTTTGAATTGTCATTAGTTTTTCAAGAAATGATTGAAGCTTAGTCTCCATGCCATGCGAATAGCGTGTCATAGTGAAGTCTTTTCATTCTTAGCTATTTGGAAATTTTTGATTGGTTGGCTTCCTTGCCAAAGGCTACGACGATATGCGAGGAAACCTTTCGTTTTGGTTTAACATTTTGTCAGTTGAGAGTATTTCACAAACCACGGACAACTTGAAGCAAACAACGCCAAAAATTAGCCTTGAATGTTTACCAGCCCCGGCCACCATTGCTGTGAGTTTTTGAGGCAAAAGTTATTGTACCGAGAGAAAATTGGAAAATAAATAAGAACTGTCATCTTGATTAGCACTTGCTTGACTGCTGCTCTGCTTAAGGGAAAGAAGTCAAAGGATATGCATTGCAATAACAATCAAGGCTTGTGTAGTCTCTCAACGTCTGTTTAGTCATAATCAAGGAAAGTCGGTTGACGTTGGCAAATAGTTTTATTTGCCATTGTGGAATGGTAAATGAGAAATATTTATATTCAACAAATCAAAAAAAAAAAAATTTAATTTTACATTGAAATGCTGTGGGGATTTCGTACAAATTCTTATTATCATGCTAAGTTCGGCCTGGCCGAATTTTATATACCCCCCACCATAGTTTGCTTTGGTCAAGTTCTTTGAATGACTTTTTAAACAATATATGAGCTATATCAAGTTATTGACCGATATGATCATTGGTTGGCTTGGTTGTTACAAGTTCTAGAAAAAAACCACCTCCAAAGTTCAGGTAAATCGAGTAATAATTGTGCCCTCCAGAGGCTCAGAAAGGAGATCGGCTTATATGGCGGCTTTATCAGGTTATGGACTGATTTAAACCACACTTGGCATAGTTGTTGCTAGACTAAATCGAATAAGAAACAACTTAATGGGATAAGAAATTCGCCCTCTAGACGCTGAAGAAGTCTAATCAAGAGATCGGTTTATATGGCAGCAATATCAGGTTATGAATATCAGCTTGAATAAAATTCGACACAGGAAGTCATACCAAAATCCCACTTTCAAATTTTCAGCCAAATCGGATAACAATTGCGCCCTCTAGTATTCAATAAGTCAAGACCAAAGAACGGTCTATCTGTCAGCTATATCGAAAAATGAACCGATTTGGCCTATTTACAGTTCCAACCGACCTACCCTAATAAGAAGTATTTGTGCAAAATTTCAATGTCATGGCGATCAAGAATATGTATAATTTTTGAGGTCTAAGACGAATATAAAATTTCTTGAGCCGCTAGAGGGCGCAATTATTATCGTAGTCCGATTTGGATGAAATTTTGCATAAAGTGTTTTGTTTTAACTTCTAACAACTGTGTCAGGTTTGGTTCAAATCGGTTCATAACCTAATATAGCTCCCATACAAACCGATTTCGTATCTTGAAGTCTTTAGCCTCTAGAGGGCGCAATTAAATACGATTTTGCTGAAAATTTGCATACAAAGTTTTGGTTTGACCAACAAAAACATCTTTGACTAGTACGGTCCACAATCGGTTCATTACCTGATTTAGCTCCCATATAAACCGATTGCAGATCTTCACTTTTCCAGCCTCTAGAGGGCGCAATTATTAACTGATTTGACTGAAGTTTAGCATGAAGTGGTTTCTTTTGACTTCCAGTAACTGTACCAAGTACTCTTTATATCGATTCACAGCCTGATGTAGCTCCCCTATATACCGATCTCCAGATTAAACTTCTTGAGCCTATAGAGGGAGCTGAAGGCTTCTGCATCATAGAAATTTGTCCACCATTGATTTGTGATACTGGGGAAAACAGAACGCATATATTGATAAAATGACCATACTATGCTGACGTTACAGATCTACTGTTGAAAGGTTGAGTCCTATTTCATGAGATGTACTCAGTAGGGGACGTGCTAGACTTTGCGCATTCTAATGGTGTAGCTGTTCTGGCGCTACTGAATGATTTGGGGCTGCGTATGACGTACAAAGTGAAATGGTGAATTCCATTTGAGCTTGAGAATTGACTCACTACTCCTGACCTGGCTAAAGGTGAAATTAAACGGCTCAATGCTCTTCTCTTTGAGCGTCTTGTTGATATGTTAGGTAGAAGAAAACAAGTAGAAGCGTGATAAGATCGGTCGGGCCGAATCTTATATGCCCTCCACCATGCATCGCATTTGTCGAGTTCTTTTACCGGCACCTCTTCCTAGGCAAAAAAAAAAGATGAAAAAAAAAGATTTGCTCTGCTATAGGAGCAATATCAAGATATGGTCCGGTTTGGACCTCAATTAAATTATATGTTGAAGACCTGTGTAAAATGTCAGCCAATATCGAATAAGAATAAGCCACTAGAGGGCGCAATTCTTATTATCTGATTTAAATGAAATTTTGCATGAAGTATTTTGTTATGATATTCATCAACTGTGCTAAGTATGGTTCTAATCGGTATATAACCTGATATAGCTGACATATAAACCGATCTGGGGGCTTGACTTCTTGAGCTTTTAGAGGGCGCAATTCCTATCCGATTTGGCTAAACTTTTGCATGATGTATTTTATTATGACTTTCAATAACTTTCAACCAAATAAGGTTCAAATCGATTCATAACCTGATATAGCTGCCATATATACCTATCTGGAATCTTGACTTCTTGAGCCTCTAGAGGTCGCAATTAGTACCCGCTTTGCCGGAAATTTTGTACGGAGGATCCTCTCATTATACATTTTTATTATGGTCTGAATCGGTCTATAGCCTGATACAGCTCCCATATAAATCGATCTCTCTATTTTACTATTTGAGACCCCAAAGGACAAGAAGTCAAGATTCAACATCGGTTTATATGGCAGCTTTTTCAGGTTATGGACCGACTTGAACCTAATTTAGCACAGTTATTGGAAGTCATAGCGAAATAAGTCGTGCAAAATTTCATTACAATCAGATAAGAATTGCGCGCTCTAGAGGCTCAAGAAGTCAAGATCCAAGATCAGTTTATATGACAGCTATATCAAAACATGGGCCGAAAGAGCCCATTTACAATCCCACCCGACCTACACTAATCAGAAATATTTGTGCAAAATTTCAAGCGGCAAGCTTTACTCCTTCGAAAGTTAGCGGGCTTTCGACATACAGACGGATGGACGGACAGACGGACGAACGGACGGATATGACTACATCGACTTAAAATGTCATGACGATCTAGAATATATATAAAGGGTGATTTTTTTGAGGTTAGGATTTTCATGCATTAGTATTTGACAGATCACGTGGGATTTCAGACATGGTGTCAAAGAGAAAGATGCTCAGTATGCTTTGACATTTCATCATGAATAGACTTACTAACGAGCAACGCTTGCAAATCATTGAATTTTATTACCAAAATCAGTGTTCGGTTCGAAATGTGTTCAAATTTTGACAAATTTTGTTCAGCGATGAGGCTCATTTCTGGTTGAATGGCTACGTAAATAAGCAAAATTGCCGCATTTGGAGTGAAGAGCAACCAGAAGCCGTTCAAGAACTGCCCATGCATCCCGAAAAATGCACTGTTTGGTGTGGTTTGTACGCTGGTTGAATCATTGGACCGTATTTTTTCAAAGATGCTGTTGGACGCAACGTTACGGTGAATGAACACATTTCGAACCGAACACTGATTTTGGTAATAAAATTCAATGATTTGCAAGCGTTGCTCGTTAGTAAGTCTATTCATGATGAAATGTCAAAGCATACTGAGCATCTTTCTCTTTGACACCATGTCTGAAATCCCACGTGATCTGTCAAATACTAATGCATGAAAATCCTAACCTCAAAAAAATCACCCTTTACTTTATGGGGTCTTAGACGAATATTTCAAAGAGTTACAAACAGAATGACGAAATTAGTATTCCCCTATCCTAAAGTGGAGGGTATAAAAATATTCAGCGGTGGTTTTCCCTTCCTAATACTGGCAACATTTGTGAGGCACTATGCCATGCAAAACTTCTCTCCAAAGAGGTGTCGCACAGCGGCACGCCGTTCGGACTCGGCTATAAAAAGGAGGCCCCTTATCATTGAACGTAAAACTTGAATCGGACTGCTCTCATTGATATGTGAAAAGTTTGCCCTGTTCCTTAGTGGAATGTTCATGGGGAAAATTTGCAATTTGGAAATTATGACAGATTGAGTATATTTGCTCGAAATGTGATACGGAGTGTTTAATAACCCATTTGAAAACATCCGGTGAGGTCCATCAAATTGGTTCAGAATTAGATATAGCTCACACTTTGTACCTATAGGGTAGGTGTAGGCTATTATAAAGTTGGCACCACCTGGCGTTTGCCTTTTTCTTACTGTTTAGAAGCTATATTTAAAAATAAACCGATTTGAGCAATATACGACACGGTTGTCGAAAAGCTTAACATAAGTCACTGCGTCAAATTTCAGTGAAATCGGATTATAAATGCGCCTTTTATGGGGCCAAGACTTTAAATCGAGATATGACTCTATATGTCAGCTATATTCAAATCTAGACTGATTTGGCCCAAGTGGCCGAAGAATGCCGAAGAGCCTAACACAACCCACGGTCCCAAATTTAGGCGACAACGGACAATAAATGAGCCTTTAATGGACCCAAAACCTTAAATCGAGAGATCGGTCTATATGGCAGCGACATCCAAATCTGGACCGATCTGGGCCAAATTAAAGACGCCTGTCGAAGGGCCTTATACATCTCACTGTCCCAAATTTTGGCGACATTGGACAATATATGCGTTATTTATGGGCCTAAAATATTAAATCGAGAGATCGGTTTATATGGCAGCTATATCCAAATCTAAACCGATATGGGCCAAATTGAAAGAGGATGTCGAAGAGCCTAACACAAGTCACAGTCCCAAATTTCGGCGACATCGGACAACATATGCGCTTTTAATTGGCATAAAACTTAAAATCGAGAGATCGGTTTAAATGGCAGCGACATCCAAATCTAAACCGATCTGGGCAAAATTAAAGAAGGATGTCGAAGAGCCTAACACCACTCACTGTCCCAAATTTCGGCGACATCGGACAATAAACGCCCCTTTTGTGGGCCCAAAACCTGAAATCGAGAGATCGGTCTATATGGCAGCTATACCCAAATTTGAACCGATCTGAGGCAAATTGAAGAAAAATGTCGAAAGACCTAACACAACTCACTGTCCCAAGTTTCAGCAAAATCGGATAATACATGTGGCTTTTATGAGCCTACGACCCTAAACCTTTGAACTTAACCTGCTTATGGACAGAAAAAGAATCTGTGCAAAATTTCAGCTTGATATCTCTATTCTTAAAGCCATATTTATTATCCGATTTTGCTGAAACTTGGGAGAGTGAGTTAGGTTAAGTCCCTTGACATACTTCTGCAATATGGCACAGATCAGTCCAGATTTGGATATAGCTACCATATAGACCGATCTCTCGATTTAAAGTTTTGGCTCCATAATAGGCGCATTTGTTGTCCGATCTCTCCGAAATTTGGAACAGTGAGTTGTGTTAGGCCCTTCGACATCCATCTTCAATGTGGCTCAGATCAGTCCAGATTTGGATATAGCTGCCATATAGACCGATCTCTCGATTTGAGGTTTTGAGGTCATAAAAGGCTCATTTATTGTGCGATGTAGCCCAAATTTGGGACAGTGAGTGAATTGTGTTGAGCCCTTTGACATCATTCTTCAATTTGGGTCAGATCGGTCCAGATTTTGATATAGCTGCCATATAGACGGATCTCTTGATTAAAGGTTTTGGGGCCATAAAAAGCACATTTATTGTCCGATTTCGCCGAAATTTGGGACAGTGACTTGTGTTAGGCTCTTCGACATTTTTCTGAAACTTGCCCAAATCGGTCCAGATTTGAATATAGCTGTCATATAGACCGATATCTCGATTTAAAGACTTGGCCTCATAAAAGGCGTAGTTGAACAATGATTTGTACTTATAAGTATTTGGTCTAAATCGGATCAAATGTCTAAATAGCTGCTATGGGGCATAAGGTATGCATTTTTCACCGGATTTTGACGAAACGTTTTTTACGTATATAACCGAGGTGGTGGGTATCCAAAGATCGGCCCGGCCGAACTTAACACCTTTTTAGTTGTTTTTTTTTTATTTTATTTCCTTAAATTCCATTTAAACTTCCCGGAACTTCTTTTCTCCAGCATACTCATAATTTCTCCTATGAAATTGAAATTAAGCCCATCCAAGCATTCACTAACAAAAGAAAGTCTTTTATAACCAGGACGGGAAAGGATTTATGCGGGAATTTATTTGGCTTGAAAAAGGATTACTTAGACTCTGCAACACCTCACTCCTTTAGTTAGCAAGCCGCTCGCCTACAACCAAATATCTAAATCTCGACGCTAGGTGTGATATGTAAATTTCTCAATCACCCAACCCCTGGGCTCAACCTCATGCTCACAAAACTCAAAACTGCACGACTACGTGTTTGACTAGGTTTGTTTATTTATTTGTTTGTTTGTTTTAAGTCCTTTAAGCCTTTCAATATTTTGGCCTTTAAACGGGGTTTAACTTAATGGCCCAAATGACATTGAACTACACAGATTGCCCTAAGCCTTTCGTGCTGCTTTGAGGATCAATTGCGATCGTTATTTACTTTTACTAAATGAACCACCAAAGCCATTTGGTTGGCTGGATGGTAGCGATTCCAAGCCAAAGTGAGGGACACAAAAATACCTCAAAATCCTTTTGCGCGTTACCATTAAAGCAGCAGCAACACAATGGGACCACACAAAGAATGACAACAACATTAAAGACAATGACCAAAGTGGTGAAATGAAAGGAGTAAAAGTGTAACTCTAGCCCACCAGCCAAGTACCTGGACGCATGCGCGGGTGTAACGATTGAAGGGATTGAACTCATTAGTTAAGTGAGTATAGGTGTATGGGCTGTAATCTGTGTAAATGAGTGTGCGTGACTGCATGTGACCCTTTTTGGAAGAGTTGAAAAGAGTTGAACCTAAAAGGGTTTCTCTCTCTCCCTCTCTGTATTTGCTTGAGATTTCCTCAACCAACTCATGAAAATTTTGAATAACAATAGCCCCGGAATCTTGGTATTTGTGTGCGAATCATAAAATCTTGGTCGGACTAGATCCTTTTCGGAGGCGGTCTGAAAGCAATTTCGGGCAAGGTCATTAACGAGTTGACACACAGCTGGTGACGATGGTGTATAATAGGCTATGCCTAATTGAGCTAAATAATAATGGAAGTGGGCGTACTTCAAAAATCACCAAATTTCGCGTGCAAAAATTTTAGAAGATTTAGTGTTTGGTCATGGCCGATGGAAAAGGAATGCAGCCAAAGAAATCACTAAAATTACCATCTTAATAAAGTTTTGAAAACGTTATATGACAAAAAAAAAAAAAAAAACAAATTTGCTCATGAACATGAGGAATAGGGGCAAATTTCTCACATATCAATGAGATTCAAGTTTTACCTCAATGATAAGGGGTCTCCTTTTATAGCCGAGTTCGAGAAGTCTTTACAAGGCATGGTCCTCACTTATGTTGACAACGTTTGGAGGGGATAACTGCCACTGAAAATTTTTTAGCTCAATATCTCAATTTTTGAAGCATGTAGCGTAAGATAGAAGGACAGGTACATGGACATCGTTAAATCGTCTTCGAATGTTACGAAATCAAGAATATACAGTGGCACAGCCACTGCAACAACAAGTTGACTGATACCTATTGTTGTTAAAATTGTTAACCTTTAATTAGGTTAAATTTTAATGGTAAAATTGAATCCTAACCAAGCACAGTGTGCCAAACGACAAAAAATGGAAATAAAACTACAACTTTAAGCTAAGATACTAAATTTGGACATTTCTCTATATGACAGCTATACCAATCTCTAGATTAAACATCTTAAGTTTGGTTTTTAACAGTGAAGATAGGACTACTTGAAAATTTCCTTTTTTTATACCCACCACCGAAGGATGTGGGTGGGGTGGATTTTTACGCTTGATCAGTGTAAAAATCTCAGACGATCTTGCCATGTCCGTCCGTCTGTCTGTTGAAGTCACGCTACAGTCTAGAGATATTGAGCTGAAACTTTGCACAGATTCTTTTTTTGGCCATAAGCAGGATAAGGTTCGAAGATGAGATATATCGGACTATATCTTGACTTAGCCACATTTATTATCCGATTTGGCTGGAATTTGGAACAGTGAGTTGTGTTGGGCCCTTTGACATCATTCTTCGATATGGCCCAGATCAGTTAAAATTTGATTATATAGCTGTCATATAGCCGATCTCTCGATTTAAGGTTTTGGACCCATAAATGGCGCATTTATTGTCTGAGTTTGCCGAAATTTGGGACAGTGAGTTGTGTCAGGCTTTTCGAGATCTGTCTTCAATTTGGCCCAGATAGGTCCAGATTTGGATATACAATAGCTGCCATATAGACCGATATCTCGATTTAAGGTCTTGTGCCCATAAAAGGCGCATTCATTTTCCGATATTGCTAAATATTTAGGACAGTGAGTTATGTTGGGCCCTTCAACATCCTCCTTCAATTTAGACCAGATTGGTCCAGATTTGAATATAGCTGCCATATAGACCGATCTCTCGATTTCAAGTCTTGGGCCCATAAAACGAGCATTTATTGTCCGGTTTCGCCAAAATTTGGGACAGTGCATTGTGTTAGGCCCTTCAACCATTCTTCTTCAATTTGGCTCTGATCGGTCCAGATTTGTACATAGCTCCTCTCGATTTTAGGTTTTGGGCCCATAAAAGGCGCATTTATTGTCCGATGTCGCCGAAATTTGGAACCGTGAGTTGTGCCGGGACCTTCTACATCCTCCTTCAATTTGGTTTAGAGTGGTCGAGATTTGGATATAGCTGCCATATAGACCAATCTCTCGATTAAAGGTCTTGGGCCCATAAAAGGCACATTTATTGTTCATATTCGCCGAAATTTGTGACAGTGAGTTGTGTTAGGCCCTTCGTCAGCCCTCTTCAATTTGGCCCAGATCAGTTTAGATTTGTGTATAGCTGTCATATAAACCGATCTCCCGTTTTTAAGTCTTGGCCCCATAAAAGGCACATAATCCGATTTCGTTGAAATTGTACACAGTGAGTTATGTTAGGCTTTTCGACAAAATTGAACAATGTACCTAATAGACCACTCAATATCCGTGTTGAATTTGATCCAAATCGGGCCATATTTAGATAGAGCTGCTATGGGGGCATAAGTTAAGCATTTTTAATCGGATTGTGATGAAATATGGTGTACATATATATTCGAGGTGGTGGGTATCCAAAGATCGGCCCGGCCGAACATAACGCCTTTTTACTTGTTTGAAATTCACGCAGTCGCTCATTCATTTCGACTTTATCTTGGAGCCAGCAGTGAAGACCGAGGTCTTATCGACGTCAAACAGCATGCGCTGCCCAAGAATCTGTTTGTAACTCCTCGAAATAGTCGTCTAAGACCCCATAAAGTACATATTTTCATGACAATTTTAAGTCTATCTAGCCATTTCCGTCTGTCTGTCGAAAAGCACGCTAACATTAGAAGGAGTAAAGCTAGCGCTTGATATTTTGCACAAATACGTCTTATTAGTGTAGGTCAGTTGTGATTATAAATGGGCTACATCGGTCCAAGTTTTGATATAGCTGCCGTATAATCGGTGGATCGTGGATTTTGACTTCTTGAGCCACTAGAGGGCACATTTCATGTCCGATTTGACTCAAATTTCCACAAATGAACAAATGGGATACTTCTCAAATGTCAATGAGTGCTGTGTGAAACAAGTTTGACGAAACCGAACGGCTTGCCGCAAGCAATTAGTAGAACAGCACTTAATAGAACAAGTAAAAAGGCGTTAAGTTCGGCCGGACCCAACCTTTTATACCTACCGCCTCGGGTATATATGTAAACCACCTTTCGTGAAAATCTGGTGAAAAATGTATACCTTAACCTTATGCCCCATAGCCGCTATATCGAAATATGTTCCAATTTGGACCAAATACTTATAAGTACAAGTCATTGTTCAATTGTGTACAACAAAATATTCTTTTTAGTAGCTAAATTTAAAAATAAAACGATCTAAACCATATAAGACACGGATGTCGAAAAGCCTAGCAAAAGTCACTGTGTCAAATTCCAGTGAAATCGGATTATAAATGCGCCATTTATGGGGCCAGGACTTTAAATCGAGATATCGCTCTATATGGCAGCTATATCCAAATCTGAACCGATCTCGGCCAAATTGCAGAATGAAGTTGAAGGGCCTAATACAACTCACTGTGCAAAATTTCGGCAAAATCTGACAATAAATACGCTTTTTATGGGCCGAAAAATTTAAATCGAGAGATCAGTCTATATGGCATCTATATCTAAATCTGGACCGATCTAAGCTAAATTGAAGAAAAATGTCGGAAGACCCAACACAACTCACTGTTCCAAATTTCCGCGACATTGGACAATAAATGCGCCTTTTATGGCTCCAAAACCTTAAATCGAGAGATCGGTCTATATAGCAGCTATATCCAAATCTGAACCGATCTGGGTCAAATTGCAGAATGAAGTCGAAGGGCCCAACAAAACTCACTGTTCAAAATTTCGGCGACATCGGAGAGTAAATGTGCCTTTTATGGGCCCAAAACCTTAAATCGAGAGATCGGTCTTTATGGCAGCTATATCCAAATCTGAACCGATCTGAGGTAAATTGAAGAAGAATGTCTAGGAGCCTAACAAAATTCACTGCTCCAAATTTCGGCGACATCGGACAACAAATGCGCCTTTTATGGTCCCAAAACTTTAAATCGAGAGATCGGTCTATATGGCAGCTATATCCAAATCTGAACTGATCTGGGCCAAATTGACGAAGGATGTCGAAGGGCCTAACACAACTCACTGTCCCGAATTTCACCAAAATCCGATAATAAATGTGGCTTTGATGGGCCTAAGGGCCTAAATCGGCGGATCGGTATATATGGGGGCTATATCAAGATATCAGCTTAATATGTCTATTTTTAAAAATTGTATCATGATTTCAACAGACAAACGGACGGACATAGCTAGATCGACTTAGATTTTTACGCTGATCAAGAATATATATACTTTATAGCGTCGGAAATTGATATTTCGATGTGTTGCAAACGTAGTGACAAAAATGAATATTCCCCCATCCTTCGTTAGTGAGTATAAAAATTTAAACGGCTGATTACCTAAGGGGATGACCACCGCTAAAAATTAGTTTGACATGTTCTCGCCAAGATTGGAATCCAGGCCTCTGAACTACGGTGACCCCTAATTCCATATACCCCATATACATATATGCCCTTAAATTGTCCCCCCCCCCCCCCCCCCCCCCTCCCACACATAAATGCCACTACTGTCAAAAATTAGATCTCAGCAGGAGTCCATTTAATTAATTTCACAAAAAGCTTTTGCCACCTCATGTAAGCTTCGATAACAATCGAGCCACACGAAATTAGTTTAAACAGCAAACGGGGTTACAATCGCAAACACATACTCACACACATATACCGATACAACACACAAATGGGAAATCCAACCACACAATATGGTTTTTAATTAAAAAATAAACTCCAAAGGCTAACCGAAAAATCCCAAATAAAACTGAAATCAAATGAAATGAAAAGCTTATCGCACAAACACACAGGAAACCACACAAAGGCAAACTTACACATACACACTCGTTTATACAAAGAACACAAACGTATTGCTGCGGGTGCCTGAAAATACTATGTGTCTGGGTGTGTGTGTGTGTGTGTGTGTGAGGAGCCAAATATAAAATCAAGTTAATCCCAAATATTGGCTAATTATATTGTCAAATATTTACGTACATCAGGCGCGGCCACAAGAATAACCCTTTGGCAACTGCATACACACCTACAGCAAAGGTTCAACAGCAGGAAATCTAAAGGTCTGAAGCACTAAAACAGCAAAGGCAGCAACGAAAAGGGTTAATTATAATTAAAAGGGTAAAGATGATGTTTTAAAGAAAGGCTAGGTTAAATCTCTTGAAGTCTCAAATGCCCATCTCTTTAACTTTCAGCAGATGAAGGCGTTTGTTTTTATTTCAAAGCCCTGTAGTACTGCCCAAAATACCGTCCTATATTCATGGAAGTAGTTTTTGAAAATCCTGAATTTTTAAATGCCAGCAACTGCACTAGTTTAACGCCCCTATCAACAAAACTTCCTGGAAGCTACACTTATTTCCTAGCATGAGCACATCGAAAAGAGCTATGTCTAATTTACCTGTATGCAGGATATCGATTTCTCTCTTTTCTCCTTCTTTTCTCATTTACCTATGGGCAATTGACTTCTTGTTTAATCCTTTAGCAAAATATCATTTAATCCTTTCGTTTGTGCGGATTATCCAAATGGTCAGATCATTTGCTAATCTTGCTTCCGCCCGCCCACAACCCTAATACTATCTCCTACTTACTTAACGAGTTAAAGCCATTAAGGTACCGCTGCGTGAGAACAAAGGAAGAGTTTAGTGGAAATGGCATAGTCTTTGATTTTTCTTTTGTTGGTGTGAATAAAAGGTTTCCTCTCAGTGTTTTTATGGGCTGGGAAATTTGAAGGTTATCACTTATGATTCTCAGACAGTTTGTGTCAAAAATTTATTTGACCCAAAAAAACAATTTTAAGGATATTTTTCTCATACATAGACTGATTAGGTTCGAATAAAGGCATAATGCGATAGGTACATTCATATGTACTGGCCATTGGGTCCACTTTTCCGACATCGATGCTGAGTTGTCGGCAAACAGGTCTATAGATCGATCATATGGATTGTTTTTATACCCACCACCGAAGGATGGGGGTATATTCATTTTGTCATTCCGTTTGCTACACATCGAAATATCCATTACCGACCCTATTTTATATATAAAAATCAATTGTTTGTTTGTATGTTTGTGTGTTCCTTATAAACGGCGGAACCGATTTTCCTGAAATTTTCACAGATTATACATTTTTTGATATCTGAAGGGGGGCGGACCCTCCCCCTTACCCTAATTTTCAGAAACGCCACATCTCGGAGATGGGTGGTGCGATTTAAGCGAAATTTTGTGTGCTCTCATATAGTACCCTAAAAATAAAAATTTCGTATCCAAATTTCGGATGGGGTTCCTAGGGGGGCCGCCCCACCCTAAAACCTACCAAACATATATTTAGACCAATCACGACAATATGGGACTCAAATGAAAGGTATTAGGGATAAGAAAACGTATCTGATATCCACTTGTCGAACCAAGTGCTAGGGGGACCACCCCAGCCCCAAAACACCCCTAGATCGGACATATTTACCGACCATGGCAATATGGGACTCAAATGAAAGGTATTTGAGAGTAGAATACGAATCTGATATCCAAATGTGGGACCACGTTTTTGGGGGTCCACCCCTTTCCCAAAACACACCCCAAACAGGACTTATTTACTGACCATGCCAATATGGGGCTTAAATAAAAGGTATTTGAGTGTAGAATTAGAATCTGATATCCAAATATGGGACCAAGTGTTTTGGGGGTCGCCTCTTCCCAAAAACATCCCCCAAAGGGGAGAAATTTACGACCATAGCCATTGGGGCTCAAATGAAGGGTCTTTGGGAGTAAAGCACGAATGTGATATCAATATTCGGAAAAAGTGTTTATGGGCCACCCCAACCCCATAAAACCACCCAAATAGGACGTATTTGCTGACTATTGCAATATGAGGCTCAAATAATAGGGGTTTTAAAGTGGAACACGAATCCGATATATATTTATACGACGCAATATGGGGTTCAAATAAAGGTATTTGGGAGTATAATACGAATCTGATATCCAAAAGTGAGACCATGTATTTGCGGCACAGCACCTTCACCCAAGACACCCCCAAATAGTAACAAGTAGGAGCGTGCTAAGTTCGACCGGGACGAATCTTATATACCCTTCACCATGGATCGCATTTGTCGAGTTCTATGCGCGGTATACCTTTTTAGGAATAGAATATTGAGTAAAAACTGTTATGCTATTCTCCAATAGCATAACAAGTTATAGTCCGATTCGGACGATAAATGAATACTGAACATTCTAGAAGTCATTGTGTAATATTTCAGTTCATTCGGATAAGAATTGCGCCTTGAAGGGGCTCAAGAAGCAAAATCGGGAGATAGGATTATATGGGAGCTGTATCAAGCTATTGATCGGTTCACACCATATTAGACACGTATGTTGAAGGTCATGAGAGAAGCCGTTGTACAAAATTTCTGCCAAATCGGATTAGAATCGCGCCTTCTAGATGCTCAAGAAGTCAAGATCCCAGATCGGTTTATATGGCAGCTATATCAAGTCATGTACCGATTTGAATCATACTTAGCACAGTTGTTGCAAGTGATACCGAAACACTACGTGCCAAATTTCAGTTAAATCGGACAAAAATTGTGCCCTCTAGAGGCTCAAGAAGTCAAGACCCAAGATCGGTTTATATGTCAGCTATATCAAAACATGAACCGATTTAAACCATACTTAACGCAGTTATTGGAAGTGATACCAAAACACCATGTGCAAAATTTCAGTGAAATCGGATAAAAATTGCGCCCTCTAGAGGCTCAGGAATTCTAGACCCATGATCGGTTTATATGGCAGCTATATCAAAACATGGACCGAGTTGGCCCATTTACAATCCCAACCGACTTGCACTAATAAAGAGTATTAGTGCAAAATTTCAAGCGGCTAGCTTTACTCCTTCGAAAGTTAGCGTGCATTCGACAGACGGACGGACGGACAGACAGACGGACGGACAGACTGACAAAAGGACAGACGGACGGACGGACAGACGGACGGACGGACAGACGGACGGACGGACAGACGAACGGACATGGCTACAGCGACTTAAAGTGATGATCAAGAATATTTCTACTTTATGGGGTCTCAGACGCATATTTCGAGGTGTTACAACCAGAATGACGAAATTAGTATACCCCCATCCTATGTTGGAGGGTATAAATATTTGCCGACCATGGTAATATGTGGCTCAAATGAAAGGTATTTGGGATTTAAAAACGAATTTAATAAACAATTTGAGGCCAAATGTCTGGTGGACGCCTCATCCCACAAACTCCCCTTAAACAAATGGCAATATGGGGTTTAAAAATGGTTTTTGAGAGTAGAGTACGATGCTAATATTTTTTTTCAGGGCTAAGTAACTGGCGGACCAACTCACCCCACAAAATAGCCCTAAATTGGACATACATATCTACCGATCTTGGCAATTTGGGGCTTAAATGAAACGTATTTGGGAGAAGGGCACAAAATTCATACACACTTACGGGACCACATTTCTGGGGGTCCACACCACCTCCTTAACCCACCATTCACCACCCTGGGGCACTTCCAACTACCAAAATCAATATGGGAATATCGGGCTCCAATAAAGTCTTTTAAGCTAAAATAAGTCTTTAACATGCAAACTTAAGTATGGAATTCAGATAAAGGCATTAACATTGTTATACTGTTTCTCAAGCTATTGGGTTGCCCAAAAAGTAATTGCGGATTTTTCATATAGTCGGCGTTGACAAATTTTTTCACAGCTTGTGACTCTGTAATTGCATTCTTTCTTCTGTCAGTTATCAGCTGTTACTTTTAGTTTGCTATAGAAGAAAAGTGTAAAAAAGTACATTTGATTGAAGTTCATTCTAAGTTTTATTAAAAATGCATTTACTTTCTTTTAAAAAATCCGCAATTACTTTTTGGGCAAGCCATTATATACACATACTTTTTTTCGTAGCATGGTAATTCACTCGAAGCTCTTTAATTGTCAAAAATAAATATTCAAAGGATAATTTTGTTCTATATAAAGTAAAAGAAGGCGGGCCCCGTCCAGATAGGTTATTATACAATTATACCTTGATTCGCTTTTCAGGGATACAAATCCACAATCCTGTGATCTTCTTTATTAGAAAAATCTCATCGGAATCTTCTAATGCACTAGCACTGCAGATTAAGCGAAACAAAATCCAAATACACTGTACTTCATATATCCTTTAATTTAAAACTCATGTCAATTAATCCATTTTATGGCATTATCTCCGTTCCCGAATATTCCAAAGCACATACACTTAACTACCCATACTAGCACTGCAATCCATGCAAATGCAAATATGTATATCTATGCAACCGTATGAGCATTAAATCATACACCCTCGCACATATTTCATGACAACCATGGGCATACCTCTGCAATCAATTGCAATTGTAGTGCGACTAAAGTGCGCTTGTAGCAGTTCTAATAAAACACACACAAAAACAACAACAACAACAAGACGAACAACGGCAATAGCGACAGGAACAACGACAACCAATATACCGCTGCTCTATTCTCCAATATCCTTGAACAACGAAATTGTTGTTTAGAATCTTAAAAACACTGAATTCCACAAAAACTTCCATTCACAATAACAAAAAAAAAAAAAAAAAAAAAAAAAACAAAACAAGCGAAAACAAGAAGCGCCCCAAACGCAAACGAATTCCGCTGGTAGTCCCAAACCAATCGGTGGCATTTGTTGATATGCCAGAATGTCCAGTTTGAGTTGTCTTTTTTCCAAAGAGTCCAAAGGACTGCATGGATAGCCTCACTGGTTTGTTGCAGTCCCTGTCTAAAACAATTCCCATTTCCTATTTTTTATTAAACTGGATTTGGAAAAACCAAACAAAATGACCCATGGCTGAGGGGGGCGGATGGGTAACATACAAACAAAAAGTCGACTGGATAGATTTGCACTCCGCCATAAGCCACTCTTTTGGAAGATTTGGTGAAATTTTATTATTTTTTATTGCCTGCACTTTGTGTTCACTTGGGGCTTTTTTTGCAATACTTGAACTATGCATCGAAAAGGGAAGAAGTGTGACAATTTAAGCAAAACTACTTGATTGCAATCATCACTACCAGTGCTGAATCAAATATTTCATCCGCCATGGGTCAAGTAAGCATAGTCCTTGAACAGGGATTTGGGGTGTGTGGTGAACTCTAAATCGACATGCACAATTTTGGCAAAATCGGTAAACAACTTTGACGTCCAAGTGCTACGAAGTAACCAGTGTAGCTTTAAAGGTATACCCACTATCGTTTTCTTACTTTATATCAAATTAGCTGAACCGGGCCCGCTCCGCTGCGCCTTCTTTTACTTTTTAAGGAACAAAAGTTTCCTTGGAATATCCATTTTCGACAATTAAAGAGATTTTTGTGAAATACCATGCTAACTTGACTAACAGTTTAACAATATAAGTGCCTTTATCTGAATCCCACATGATCTTTATTGATCAACGAATTTAAGTTTGGATGTAAGGTGTACTCCATTCTTAAAATACTTTATTTCAGCTCGATATTCTTATGATATCTGATTTAGGGGTATTTTAGGGGTTGAGGTGATCCCCCAGATACTTGGCCCTGAAAAAATATCAGCATCGTGCTCTTCTCTCAAATACCAAATATTTAAACCCCATATTGCCATTGGCTTAAGAGGAGTTTACAGGATGAGGCGTCCCCCGAACATATGGCCCCAAAATAGGTTATCAAATTCGTTTTCTAATCTCAAATTCCTTTCATTTGAGCCCCATATTGGCATGGTCGAAAATTTTTTTTCTTTTGGGGGTGTTTTGGGAAAGGGGTGATGTCCTAAATACATGGTCCTACATTTGGATATCAAATTCCTATTCTACTCCCAAATACCTTTATTTGAGCCCCATATTGCGATGGTCAGAAAAAATTGATGTTTATGGGGTATTTTGGTAAAAAGGTACACCCCCAGAAAATTGGCCCCGAAAGTGGGTATCAATTCTTGCTCTATCCCCCAATTCCTTTCATTCAAGCTTCACATTGACATAGTGGGTAAATATGCCCGATTTAGGGGTGTTTTGGGGATTGGAGAATCCCCAACTCCGCAAAATATATCAGCAACGTGCTCTATTCTCATATATCTATATATCATTTAATTGAACCCCATATTGCCATTGCCCTCAAAATTGGGTGTCAAATTTGTTTTCTAATCTCATTTAAACTCCGTATTGCGAAAGTTAGCAAATATGTCCAGTTTGGGGTAATGGCCCTAAAAACAATGAATATTAAGTTCACCTCTCTTTAAG
The DNA here is from genome assembly GCF_963082655.1 of Stomoxys calcitrans. Lineage (NCBI taxonomy): Eukaryota > Metazoa > Arthropoda > Insecta > Diptera > Muscidae > Stomoxys > Stomoxys calcitrans. The sequence goes on along the minus strand of NC_081555.1, from coordinate 167,551,632 downwards.
ACTCAAATTGACTTGGGGGTTGTTATGGTGGTGGGAAGTCCCCTAGACAGTTGGTCCCTAATGTTGATATGACATGCGTGGCCTACTCCCAACTACCTCTCATTTAAGCCCCATATTTCCATAGTCGGCAAACATAACCGGCATGGGGGGTGTTTTAGGGGATGGGCGCCCACTCAGTGAGTTGGCCTTGAAAATATATCGGATTCGTGTTCTACTCTAAGAACCCTCTTATTTGAGCCTCATATTGCAAAATTCAGCGAATACTTCCTCTTTGGGTGGTGTTGTGGGGGTGGGGTGGCCCCATAAACACTTTTCCCGAATATTGATATCAGATTCGTGCTTTACTCCCAAAGACCTTTCATTTAAGCCCCATATTGCTATGGTCGTAAATTTGTCCCCTTTGGGGGAGAGGCGGCCCACCAAACACTTGGTCCCATATTTGGATATCAGATTCGTATTCTACATCCTAATACCTTTTATTTAAGCCCCATATTCCCTGAGTCAGTAAATAAGTCCTGTTTGGGGAGGGTGTTTTGGGATAGGGGTGGACCCCCAGAAACGTGGTCCCCGTTTGGATATCAGATTGGTATTCTACTCGTAAATACCTTTCATTTGAGTCCCATATTGCTATGGTAGTAAATTTGTCCCCTTTGGGGGATGCTTTTGGTGAGAGGCACTTTGTCCCATATTTGGATATCAGATTCTCAATCTACACCCAAATACGTCTTATTTAAGCCCCATATTCCCAGGGTCAGTAAATAAGTCCTGTTTGGGGGGGTGTTTTGGGAAAGGGGTGGACCCCCAGAAACGTGGTTTGAATATCAGATTCGTATTTTACTAGCAAATACCTTTCATTTGAGTCCCGTATTGCCATGGTCGGTAAATATGTCTGATTTAGGGGTGTTTTTGGGGGTTGGGGTGGTCCCCCTAGCACTTGGTTCGACAAATGGATATCAGATACATTTTCTTCTCTTAAATACCTTTCATTTTAGTCCCATATTATCGTGATTGGTCTAAATATATGTCTGGTAGGTTTTAGGGTGGGGCAGCCCACCTAGGTACCCCATCCGAAATTTGGATACCAAATTTTTATTTTTAGGTTACTATAGGAGAGCACACAAAATTTCGCTTAAATCGCAGGACCCATCTCCGAGATGTGGCGTTTTTGAAAATTAGGGTAAGGGGGAGGGTCCGCCCCCCCCTCCCCCCACCCCCTTCAGATGTCAAAAAATGTATTAACCTATTTTCACCACGGGATCATTATGCACCATCTGTGAAAATTTCAAGAAAATCGGTTCAGCCGTTTCTAAGTCTATAAGGAACATACAAACAAACAAACTCAAATTGATTTTTATACCCTCCACCACAGGATGGGGGGTATACTAATTTCGTCATTCTGTTTGTAACTTCTCGAAAAATTTTCTGAAATCCCCCATCGATTCAATGCGTATAAGAAAAAAACCATTGAATCCTAGTTCCATCTAATATTGAAATTCCAATGGATCAGCAACCATCAACCAGTTTAGTCGCCGAATACACGAGACTTAATACTCTGCCGCCTTCTGGCCTATTGATTCCATCTAGCCATGTCCGTCAGTCCGTCTGTCTGTCGAGAGCACGCTTACATCCGAAGGAGTAAAGCTAGCCGCTTGAAATTTTGCACAAATACTTCTTATTAGTGTAGGTCGGTAAATGGGCCATATCGGTCTATGTTTTGATATAGCTGCCATATAAACCGATCGTGGGTCTTGACTTCTTGAGCCTCTAGAGGGCACAATTCTTATCCGATTGGAATGAAATTTTGCACGAAGTGTTATGTTATGATATCCAATAACTGTGCCAAGTATGGTTCAAATCGGTCCATAACCTGATATAGCTACCATATAAACCGATCTTGGGTCTTGACTTCTTGAGCCTCTAGAGTGCACAATTCTTATCCGATTGGGATGAAAGCTTGCACGATGTGTTTTGTTATGATAGCCAACAACTGTGCCAAGTATGGTTTAAATCGGTCCTTAACCTGATATAGCTGCCATATAAACCGATCTTGGGTCTTGACTTCTTGAGCCTCTAGAGGGCACAATTCTTATCCGATTGGGATGAAAGTTTGCACGATGTGTTTTGTTATGATAGCCAACAACTGTGCCAAGTATGGTTTAAATCGGTCCATAACCTGATATAGCTGTCATATAAACAAATCTGGGGATTTGACTTCTTGAGCTTCTAGAGGATCCAATTCCTATCCGATTTGCCTGAAATTTTGCATGACGTATTTTATTCTTACTTTCAACAACTGTGTCAAATAAGGTTCAAATCGGTTCATAACCTGATATAGCTGTCATATAAACCGATTTTGGGTCTTGACTTCTTGAGCCTCTAGAGGTCGCAATTATTATCCAATATGCCTGAAATTTTGTACGACGGATCCTCTCATGACCATCAAAATACGTGTTTTTTTATAGTCTGATTCGGTCTATAGCCCGATACAGCTCCCATATAAATCGATCTCTCTATTTTACTTCTTGAGCCCCCAAAGGGCGCAATTCTTATTCGAATTGGCTGACATTTTATACAGCACTCCAACATATAATTTAATTGTGGTCCAAACCGGACCATATCTTGATATCGATCTAATAGCAGAGCAAATCTTTTATTATATCCTTTTTTTTGCCTAAGAAGAGATGCCGGGAAAAGAACTCGACAAATGCGATCCATGGTGGAGGGTATATAAGATTCGGCCTGTCCGAACTTTGCACGCTTTTACTTGTTTATATATAAGAAGATAAAATCTTAGCATACCAACCTCCTTAACCTCTATCTCATATACGAATGACAGTTTGTGTGTGTGTGTATGTTTGATTGTGAATGTGGGTGTGTTACCCAATTGTGTTTTGTGAATGTGTTGGTTGTTGAAGCATTTTTTGTGGGTATCCAATATAGTTGGGTCAGCGCTTGTGGCCAGAATGGTTCTGGTTGTAACGCTGGACAAGTGGTTGCTGCTGCTGCTGCTGTTGTTGTTGTTATTGTTATGCCTCAAACGATACTGCCGCCTGCTGCTACAACAGCAGCTTCTGCAATTGCAACAATCCATTCACATAACCATACCAACACATGAAATGGCAATGTGTCAGAGTGGGGAGGTATGTATATTGGATAGCTGCAGCTAGACAAGGCAAATGCAAATGCCTGCACATTGAAATCCTCTGCAGCAAAAAATGAATGGGTGGATGTGTGAACCCCCTTTGGTTGATGGGGTGTTTGTTGCCTGACGGTTGTTGTTATTGAGTGCAAATAGCAATTTTGAATTTTTGTCGAAGAGTACTTTTTTCACACTTGTCGAGTATCGGTGCATCAGTGTGTGTGTGTGTGTGTGTGCATGAGTTTGTCAAGCATTTTTTTAAGCTTTCTCTGATTGCAGCCATTTTTTGTAACATTCCTGCTCCTCGCTCTCTGCCGCCAGTCTGTTAATGCAGATTATGCAAAAGACTTGTACCCAATATACTGCCATCTCCCTTTGGTGAGTAGGGGGAGAGGTTATGGGTCGTTGGTGTTTTTTAGACAACACATTGTTGGTCGCATCTTTGCAACAAGAACAGCACCAGCAAATGACATCGCACTGACATGACACACACACTTGTTTGCTTGTTTTTTTTTTTTGTTCCTTTATGTGACATTGCAACACTAGGCTTTTATTGCTACTGTCCTTTCTTTGGTCAATGTTTGGTTTTTATCTTCTGTTTATTTTCCGGATATCGGCACTTTTTGTTGCAACAATTTTTGCATTTTTCAAATTGTGTTCTAAACAAAAAATGGGGCGTTCGAGTTAAGATTTTCAGCGAGGTATAAATGATGAGTTAGGAATTTAAAACCTAATGCAGAACTTGCTTAAAATACAAAAATGGGAGGTCATAACTAGAAGTCCCATGGATTTTTTACTTATTTGGAAAAGAATTGCTTCATGTAGGTGACAAAGAACTCAAATCGTAAGATTGGTTTACAGGGCAGCTACACCAGGATTGGTTGACAAGGCATCTACTCCAAGTTTTGGAACATTTCAAACCATCTTTGGTAATGGATGTTGGAGGTTAGGTTACAGTTGCGCCCTCTAGAGGCTCAAGAAGTGGGCAAATCGTTACATAAATTTTCAATTTTTCAATTTGCAGGCATAAAATGTTGGGCTGGATTTTTTTCTTGAGTTGGCAGGACTTTTAATGACAACTGGGCTAAATTTCATATCTATAACATTATCGGTAATATATTTACGCTTGTGTAAATAAATGATCAAGAATGCATTTCTTGATTTTTACAAAGTCTGATTCAATTGAGCAGAGAAGTGACATCAAATTTTGTATGCGGAATGAAATTTCTGCCGCGGATAACTCAGACTAATGTTTATAAGTTATACAAAGACTTCAATGAGGGTCGAGATCGTGTCGATAACTTGGAGCGCTCTGAACGACCATCGACGTCAACAGATATCCAACACCTTACTTATGAAGACCATTTTTATATCCTCCACCATAGGATGGAGGTATACTAATTTCGTCATTCTGTTTGTAACACCTCGAAATATGCGTCTGAGACCCCATAACGTATATATATTCTTGATCGTCATGTCATTTTAAGTCGATCTAGCCAAGTCCGTCCGTCTGATCGTCCGTCTGTCTGTCGAAAGAACGCTAACCTTCGAAGGAGTTAAGCTAGCCGCTTGAAATTTTGCACAAATACTTTTTATTAGTGTAAGTCGGTTGGGACTGCAAATGGGCCAAATCGGTCCATAACCTGATATAGCTGCCACATAAACCGATCTGGGGTCTTGAATTCTTGGGCCTCTAGAGGGCGCAATTCTTGTCCGATTTGACTGAAATTTTGCACGTAGTGTTTTGTTATCACTTCCAACAACTGCGCCAAGTATGGTTCAAATCGGTTCATGTTTTGATATAGCTGCCATATAAACCGATCTTGGGTCCTGACTTCTTGAGCCTCTAGAGGACGCAATTTTTGTCCGATTTGACTGATATTTTGCACGAGGTGTTTTAGTATTACTTCCAACAATAGCGCTAAGTGTGGTTCAAATCGGTCCATGTTTTGAAAAAGCTGCCATAGAAACCGATCTTGAGTATTGACATCTTGAGCCTATAGAGGGCGCAATTCTTGTCCGATTTGACTGATATTTTTCACGTAGTGTTTTGCTATCACTTCCAACAACTGCGCCAAGTATGGTTCAAATCTGTTTATGTTTTGATCTAGCTGTCATATAAACCGATCTTGGGTCTTGACATCTTGAGCCTGTAGAGGGCGCAATTCTTGTCCGATTTGACTGATATTTTTCACTTAGTGTTTTGCTATCACTTTCAACAACTGCGCTTAGTATGGATTAAATCGGTCCATGTTTTGATACAGCTGCCATATAAACCGATCTTGGGTTCTGACTTCTTGAGACCCTAGAGGGCGCAATTCTATTTGGATTTAACTAAAATTTAGCACGTGGTGTTTAAGTATCACTTTCAACAACTGCGCTAAGTATGGTTCAAATCAGTCCATGTTTTTCTTTCATGACCTTCACCGTACGTGTCTTATATGGTCTGAATCGATCTATAGCTTGATACAGCTCCCATAGAAACCCATCTCCCGATTTTGCTTCTTGAGCCCCTACAAGGCGCAATTCTTATCCGAATGAACTGAAATATTACCCAATGACTTCTACATGCATTTATGGTCCGAATCGCACTATAACTTGATATCGCTCCAATAGCATAACAGTTCTTATTCAATATTCTTTGTTTGCCTAAAAAGAGATACTGCGCATAGAACTCGACAAATGCGATCCATAGTGGAGGGTGAATAAGATTCGGCCCTGCCGAACTTAGCACGCTCTTACTTGTTAGTTTTTAGAGTGCGCAACAAGCCGATTACTGGCGTAGGTGTGTGTCCATAGTCCACATGGGGCGGATTAAAATCCGCACCCCTTTTTCAATCTAACCTAGCAGGGTGCACCAAAGAGACTTAAATTTTGAAAGATCAATAAAAGCAATAGTACTTCAGTTTTTGTTTTAATTCAGTTTCGAAATTGACATCGGGTAAATAGCGACCTCCATTGCGGATAGTCTAGTTTTTTAATTCCTGTCCATTTTTTGCAGCATATCAATCGATATGTAAGCAATGGCGTCACGAATGTTGTTCTTGAGGTGTGCTATGTATGGTCCGTGGTCGATTAACATAAAACAGGGATTTCTAATATCCCCATAAAAAAGTTATCCCCGAAATGTAAAATTGAGCCTTGATACTGGAAAAAACTACCGCGTCCCGAAATTAGTTTACCCACGACGTAATCGATGACGGCAAGGATCGAGTCTATGAGGGGGAATTTCAAAGCGAAGGCGAAAGACACGTTGTGTAGCAACAAGTCAGCCACCGTTAGAGAGGAGACTCCCGACGGCGAGGCCCGTCAGCGGCAATACCAGAGCATGGTGGCAACTGACTAGAGAGAGAAACAAACTTGGGAACTTGCCCCTCCAAACACGCCCAACCCAAAAACTCAAATAAATAAATTTCTCTGGCGCCGCCTGTATTTCGGCTTAACCTTCATTGAATTTCAGGCCTTTAGCGCTGCTATCCTGGCCACATAAGCCCTGAGTGTTAGAGGTGGGAGATTTCTTCTCACATAACAGACCATCTTGCTGCACGCCGTCATGTAGAGCATTGGCATCTTGAGGCCATAGAAGCCTCTCTTGCCGCATGTGTAGGTCATTTGGGGAAGGTGATGAGACGTTGAGGCATTTCCTATGTTACTGACCAGCTTTCGCGGTCAACAATTTGTATGAAATTTTGCACAAAAATTTCTACTATGGTCTCCCAAATTCAAGCCATATAGGGTGCGAATCGGTCTATAACCTGATTTATAGCGATCCTTATCCATTGTTCTTTGTTTGCCTATAAATTTGGTAGATAAAGAGATACAGGGAAAAGAACTTGAGAAAAGCGATACTTGATGGAGGGTATATAAGATTCGGCCCAGACGAACTTAGCACCTTTTTATATGGTCCTTGTTAGGTCCTTACCTAGTTGTTTTTAAAATGGCCCAAATAAAAAAGTTCCGTCGCATTGGCATTTGGCAAATAGGACAGCCACAGTGGGGCGAAATGAATTTCGGCAAATTACACATACTTTATGAGGCGGTGCCGGTTGGTAGGTAGCAACGATTCCAATGCAGCTTCCAAGGCGTTTAGTTCGGCCGGACCGAACATTGGATACCCACCACCTCGGGTATATATGTAAACCACCTTTCATCAAAATCCGGTGAAAATTGCATACCTTATGTTCCATAGCAGTTATATCGAAATATGTTCCGATTTGGACCAAATAATAATAAGTATAGTAGCTATTGTATATCTAAAAATAAACCTATCGGAACCATAAACGACACGGATAAAGCCTAATGTAAGTCACTGTGTCAAATTTCAGTGAAATCGGATTATAAATGCGCCTTTTATGAAGCCAAGACTTTAAATCGAGATATCAGTCAACATGGCAGTTATATCCAAATCTGGACCGATCTAGCCCAAAATAAAGAAGAAGGAAGTGCCTAACTAAACTAACTGTCCCAAATTTCGGCGACATCGGACAATAAAAGCGCCTTTTATGACCCCAAAACCTAAAACCGTGAGATCGGTCTATATGGCAGCTATATCCAAATTTGGACCGATCTGTGCCATATTGCAGAAGTATGTCAAGGGGCTTAACTTAACTCACTGTCCCAAATTTCGGTGACATCGAACAATAAATGCTCCTTTTATGGGCCAAAACCTTAAACCGAGATATCGGTCTATATGGCAGCTATATTCAAAACTGGACCGATCTGGGCCAAAATAAAGAAGGACGTCGAAGAGCCTATCTTATCTGACTGTCCTAAATTTAGGCGACATCGATCAATAAATAAGCCTTCTATGGGCCAAAACCTTCAATCGAGATATCGTTCTATATGGCAGCTATATTCAAAACTGGACCGATCTGGGCCAAAATAAAGAAGGACGTCGAAGAGCCTATCTTAACTGACAGTCCTAAATTTAGGCGACATCGATCAATAAATAAGCCTTCTATGGGCCAAAACCTTCAATCGAGATATCGTTCTATATGGCAGCTATATTCAAAACTGGACCCATCTGGGCCAAAATGAAGAACGACGTCGAAGAGTCCAACTAAACTCACTGTCCCAAATTTCGGTGACATCGAACAATAAATGCGCCTTTTATGGGCCAAAACCTTAAATCGAGATATCGGTCTATATGGCAGCTATATTCAAAACTGGACCGATCTGGGCCAAAATAGGGAAGGACGTCGAAGAGCCTAACTTAACTCACTGTCCCAAATTTCGGCGACATCAGACAATAAATGCGCCTTTTATGGGCCTGAGACCCTAAATTGAAGGATCAGTCTATATGGCAGCTATATCCAAATCTGGACCTATCTATGCCATATTGCAGAAGTATGTCAAGGGGCTTAACTTAACCCACTGTCCCAAATTTCGGCGACATCGGACAATAAATGCGCCTTTTATGGCCCCTAATCCTAAAACCGAGAGATCGGTCTATATGGCAGCTATATCCAAATCTGGACCGATCAGAGCCAAATTGAAGAAAGATGTCGAAGGGCCTAAGACAACTCACTGTCCAAAATTTTAGCAAAATCGGACAATTAATGCGCCTTTCATGGGCCTAAGACCTTAAATCGAGAGATCGGTCTATATGGTAGCTATATCTAAATCTGCACCGATCTGAGCCAAATTGACGATGGATATCAAAGGGCCTAATACAACTCACTGTCCCAAATTTCATCAAAATCGGGTAATAAATATGGTTTTTATGGGCGCAAAACCCTTAATCGGGGGATCGTCTATATGGGGGCTATGCCAAGATATAGTCCGATATAGCCCAACTTCGAACTTAACCTGCTTATGGACAAAAAAAAAAAAAAGAATCTGTGCAAAGTTTCAGCTCAATATCTCTATTTTTAAAGACGGTAGCGTGATTTCAACAGACAGGCGGACAGACGGACGGACATGTCTAGATCGTTTTAGATTTTTACGCTGATCAAGAATATATTGGGTTGCCCAAAAAGTAATTGCGGATTTTTTAAAAGAAAGTAAATGCATTTTTAGTAAAACTTAGAATGAACTTTAATCAAATATACTTTTTTTACACTTTTTTTCCAAAGCAAGCTAAAAGTAACAGCTGATAACTGACAGAAGAAAAAATGCAATTACAGTGTCGCAAGCTGTGAAAAAATTTGTCAACGCCGACTATTACTTTTTGGGCAACCATATATACTTTATATGGTCGGAAATTGATATTTCGATGTGTTGCAAACGGAATGACAGAATGAATATACCCCCATCCTTCGGTGGTGGGGGGTATAACAATTGAAGATCCGCCATCGGCGGTCACAGTTGCTCATATCATCACTCGCTCGTAGGCTCAAATTCTCGTACGTGCACTCGGCCCAAATTTCGTTGAATTCCAACACTAAATCGCCAAATCGTCTCAGACGTTGTTTCGTTTTTTTCGTACCACAACCATGGCGTTTTTCAACGCTTCCAATATCATTATAACGACTTATGGTGGGATAGACAAACATTTTGTTCACTTTGGGATATTTGAATTCGCCAACTATAGGCGGTTATGATTTTCCAATCAAATATAACGCAATCACACTATTACTCTTGAACTCTATTTTATATACATAAGTTTCTTTTTAAATAAACTCAGCAACATAATAACTGAACTGCAACATATATCATGTAGCTGTCAGCTACCCTGTAGGGTAAGATGCTGAAAATGGTTATGAACAACCCCAAACTCAAGTATGTTGGAGTATATTCCATTTGCTTCAGCAACAATTCTTGAGCTTTCTAAAAATTCCCTCCCTTGCTTACCTTCCACTTTAGATACATTTCATATCTCAAAGGCAATATGTGACTAGATTACGTTTTTGCTCCCATAGTAGACCAGAAAAAAACAAAGGAAAAATCAAAATGAAATTGTGTTGTTTATCGTCTTTTGCATTTTAGCTTTTGTTGCAGCCACGTCACGTTTATTTGTGTTTACCAGTTGTGTTGTCGTTGAAAAGACCACTTTTTCATCGATAGGCATTTCTTTTGTTAATTTTGAGTAGTTGCCGGATGTTGGTATTTTATCATTGACATTTGTTGGTTATTTTCTTTTCTACGTTTTGTCGCCCAGGCCAACTAACTGACATAAGGCATTTCTTTTCCTTTTGTCGCCCGCAACTCTTGTTAGCTGATTTTTGCATTCTCTTTCTAGAAAGGGAAATCATAGGCTACTCTCAGTTTACTTGGGGATTTTTTTTATGATTTTCAGACTTTTCCTCGATTTCTCTATGGTAATGTCACTCTTTGTCCCCATCAAATACATAAATTTTTACTCATAGGCTTTCTATTGGGTTGCCCAAAAAGTAATTGCGAATTTTTTAAAAGAAAGTAAATGCATTTTCAAATAAAACTTAGAATGAACTTTAATCAAATATACTTTTTTTCACTTTTTTTCTAAAGCAAGCTAAAAGTAACAGCTGATATCTGGCAGAAGAAAGAATCCAACTACAGAGTCACAAGCTGTGAAAAAATTTGTCAACGCCGACTATATGAAAAATCCGCTATTACTTTTTGGGCAACCATATATGGGGTCCCCATTAACATAGTTTGCAATACATATTTTCTTGTTGTTATTGCAATTGCTGCATCTGTTGTCCTCACTTTCTTCGTGTGTGTTTGTGGGGTTAGGGTATTTTTTTTTTTATTATTATCTTCAACTACTCTCACCATGTGTGGCTTGATGCAAATCCAATATTCAATTTAAGGATTTGATTTTTAACCCAACTCTTCCACCTATGCATTCATTGTTGAGGTTTTGACACCTTCTACTTTGAGATTTGATTTAATTGCGGTCATCATACGCTCTCGAAGGCAGATAGTCGGAGATTTTGTATGGCACATGCCTTTGGATTTAATTACAGATTTAGGGAAGAGTTTGATTGAGACTCATGTTGTTATTCTTTGAGGGCAAAATTTACACATATTGACAAATTTGGTTAGCTATTAGCCGATAATAGGGACCATATTCAAAGGTAATTCACAACATTGGTTCTGCACCAATTTACTTAAATTTATGGTGGTTGGGTCAACACACCCGCCTGATAGTCTGATATATTGGGTTGCCCAAAAAGTAATTGCGGATTTTTCATATAGTCGGCGTTGACAAATTTTTTCACAGCTTGTGACTCTGTAATTGCATTCTTTCTTCTGTCAGTTATCAGCTCTTACTTTTAGCTTGCTTTAGAAAAAAAGTGCAATAAAAGTATATTTGATTAAAGTTCATTCTAAGTTTTATTAAAAATGCATTTACTTTCTTTTAAAAAATCCGCAATTACTTTTTGGGCAACCCTATAACCCCATAACTAGACATATCTGTAGGCGATTGTGAATATATCGATGTCAAGAAGTACACTTTATCCATTTGTGTTGGTTGCATCGGTGGCATTGATTGACTGAGAATCCTAACTGAAGAAGCACCTGAACCTAACTGAAGAAGCACCTGAACTCGTACGATTTGTCTAGGTCTGGAAGTCATAACGCTAACTGGAGAAGATTGAAATCTGAGGAGGACAAAGATTGAGTTATTCGCAGCACCAGGTTTCCTCTACAGAACGGCTTCGATATTCCACAAAGTTTAATATTTGTGAGTGATATTTGATAGGAGGAGGCCACCGTATTGCATGGAACGCCAGTTTTCAAATCCCAGCGAGAAGATCCAAAAAAATGTCAGCAGTGGTTAACCTGTCCTAAAGTTGGCGACATTTTTGACACACTTACCTTAGGTAATCAGGCGTGTTAACTTCTCTACTAAGTTATGTTGATCTGCTCCAAGTCATTTCATTCGGACTCCACAATAAAATGTAGATCCCTTATCAATGAGCTTAAACTTGTATCGGGCAGAACTCAGTGATGTGGGGAAAGTATCCTCGCTCTTCCTTAATGGAATGTTCATTAGCAAATTTGCAGTTTTCTTTGGAAAGGAAACAGATATGGAATTACAACTCTCAGAGGCGTACTGGCATTGCTCACAGATGCTGGGAATTATGTAGAAGGGCCATAAGCTTCAAACAGATCCGCAATTCAAAGATTTATAGCGTCTACAGGAACGTGATAAGACCAATTATAATGTAAACCTTCAGACACGTGTTGCATAGTTGAGACGATGAGATTCACGCCTACAATAACACTGGAGATAATTTTGCAACATATAGACAAAGAGATTAAGCATGAGGATGCCACTGACACTTTGAGACTTGATAAAGATGAAAGTGTGGATAGAAGTTGGAAGAATGAATAAAATATAAGAACAGGTTGTACCATTGCGGCATAACATCATTAAATTGGAAGAAGTTTCATTTACCGAAATAGAAAATCGAGGTCGACTATGATATATTGTTGGCAGCGGCCCACTTTGGTGCAGGGTGGAGATACTATACCCGACTTGAACCAACTCTGGTAGAGAGGTTTTACACTCTCCTTCAAAGGACTGGGGTATATTCATTTTATCATTCCGTTTGTAATGTATCGAAATATTATATCGAATAATATCTGAGAATTCTAGCCATGTCCATCTGTCAGTCTATAAAATCATATATTCTTGATCGCCTTCACATTCTAAGTTGATTAAGCCATGTCTGTCGGACGTCTGTCTGTCAAAAGCACGCCAACTTACGAAGGAGCAAAACCAGACGCTCGAAATTTAGCACAATTACTTGCCAATTGTAAGTGAGCCTCTAAAGGAAGCAATTTTTTTCCCATTTGCCTGTAAATTACACGATGCGTTCTGTGGTTTAACAACTGTGCCAAGTATTGGTCCAAAACGTGATAAATCTGTCTTATTAACCGATTTTCAGGGTTGACTTCTTGAGTATCTAAAAGGCGCAATCACCACCAGATTTGACTGAAATTTTCCACAAAATGTTTTCCTATGACTTCTAACAGCTGTGCCAAATACGGTTCAAATCGGCTAATAAACTGTTATGGCTCCCATACTAACCGACCACTTGATGGCCTCTTGAGTCTGTGGAAGGCGCAATTATTATCCGATTTGACTGAAACTTTAAACGTGGTATTTTTTTACGACTTCAAGATGTCATGACACATTCGATTCATAACTTGATGTATTGGGTTGCCCAAAAAGTAACTTGTGACTCTGTAATTGCATTCTTTCCTCTGTCAGTTATCAGCTGTTACTTTTAGCTTGCTTTAGAAAAAAAGTATAAAAAAGTATATTTGATTAAAGTTCATTCTAAGATTCATTAAAAATGCATTTACTTTCTTTTAAAAAATCCGCAATTACTTTTTGGGCAACCCAATATATAAGATTTAACCAGGGCAAACTTAATTCTCTTCTACTTGTTATACCCACCGAAGGAGGGGGTATATTCAGTATTAGTCATTCCGTTTGCAACACATAGAAATATCCATTTCCGACCCCATAAAGTATATATATTTCGGATCGGTGTAAAATTCTAAGACGATTTTCCGATGTCCGTGTGTCTGTCTGTCTGTCCGTCCGTATTGTATTGTAATCACTCTACAGCCTTCAAAAATTGAGCTGAAACTTTGCACAGATTCTTTGTCCATAAGCAGGTTCGAAGATGGGCTATATCGGACTATATCTTGATATAGCCTCCATATAGACTGATCCGCCGATTTAGGGTCTTAGGTCCATAATAGCCACATTTACTATACGATTTTGCTGAAATTTGAGACAGTGAGTAATGTTGCGCCTTTTGACATCCTTCTTGAATTTGGCCCAGATCGGTCCAGATTTGGATATAGCTGTCATATAGACCGATCCGCCGATTTAGGGTCTAAGGCCCTTAAAAGCCAAATTTATTATCGGATTTTGCTGAAATTTGGGACAGTCAGTTGTGTTAGGCCAGTCGACATCTGGCTTAAAATTGCCCCAGATCGGTTCAGATTTGCATATAGCTGTCATATAGACCGATCTCTCGATTTAAGATTTTAAGCCCACAAACGGCGCATTTATTGTTCGATGTCGCCGAAATTTTGGATAGTGAGTTGTGTTAGGCCAGTCGACATCTTGCTTCAAATTGGCACAGATCGGTTCAGATTTGGATTTAGCTGGTATAGATTTAAGGTTTTGGGCCCATAAAAAGCGCATTTATTGTCCGATATCGACGAAATTTTGAACAGTGAGTTAAGTTAAGCCCCTCGACATACATCTGCAATATGGTCCAGATTTTATTCCAGATTTGATCGGTCCAGATTTGGATCAAGCTGTCATATAGACCGATCTCTCGATGTAAGGTTTTGGGCCCATAAAAGGTGCATTTATTGTCCGATGTCGCCAAAATTTGGGCCCCTCGACATCCTTCTTCGATTTGGGCTAAATCGGTCCAGATTTGGATGTATCTGCCATATAGACCGATCTCTCGATTTAAGGTTTTGGGCCCATAAAAAGCGCATTTATTGTCCGATATCGCCGAAATTTTGAACAGTGAGTTGTGTTAGGCCAGTCGACATCTTGCTTCAAATTGGCTGAGATCGGTTCAGATTTGGATATTGCTGCCATATAGACCGATCTCTCGATTTAAGGTTTTGGGCCTATAAAAGGCGCATTTATTGTCCGATATCGCCGAAATTTTGAACAGTGAGTTAACCTAAGCCCCTCGACATACATCTGCAATATGGTCCAGATTTCGGTCCAGATTTAATCAGTCCAGATTTGGATAAAGCTGTCATATAGACCGAACTCCCGATGTAAGGTTTTGGGCCCATTAAATTTGCATTTATTGTCTGATGTCGCCAAAATTTGGGCCCCTCGACATCCTTCTTCGATTTGGGCTAGATCGGTCCAGATTTGGATATAGCTGCCATATAGACCGATCTCTTGATTTAAAGTTTTGGGCCCATAAAAGGCGCATTTATTGTCCTATGTCGCCAAAATTTGAGACAATGAGTTGTGTTAGGCTTTTCGGAATTTTTCTGCAGCTTGGCCCAAATCGGTTCAGATTTGGATATAGCTGCCATATAGACCGATATTTCGGTTTAAAGTCTTGGCCCCATAAAAGGCTCATTTATAATCCGATTTCACTGAAATATGACACAGTGACTTATGTTAGGCTTTTCGACATTCGTGTCGTATATGGTTCAGATCGGTTTAATTAAAGATATAGCTACTTAAAAGACCAATATTTTGTTCTACACAATTGAACAATGACTTGTATATATAAGTATTTGGTCCAAATCGGAACATATTTCGATATAGCTGCTATGGGGCATATGGTATGCATTTTTCACCGGATTTTGACGAAAGGTGGTTTACATATATACCCGCGGTGGTGGGTATCAAAAGTTCGGGCCGGCCGAACTTAACGCCTTTTTTCTTGTTCATAGGATGCAGAAGAAAAACGCAGACAAAACAATAAAGAGCGTGCTAAGTTCGGCCAAGCCGAATCTTATATACCCTCCACCATGGATCGCATCTGTCGAGTTCTCTTTTTAGGCAAGTATCTCTTTTTAGGCAAACAAAGAATAATAAATATGGACGGAGAAGAAGGTGGAGCTATATCACGTTATAGTCCAATTCGGGGCTCAAGAAGCAAAATCGGGAGATCGGTTTATATGGGAGCTGTGTCAAGCTATAGATCGATTTAGACCATATTGCACACGTATGTTAAAGGCCATGGCAGAAGCCGTTGTACAAAATTTCTGCCAAATCGGATAAGAATTGCGCTCAGGAACTCAAGATCCCAGATCGGTTTATATGGCAGCTATATCAGGGTATGAACCGATTTGGACCATACTTCAAAACACTATGTGCCAAATTTCAATCAAATCGGACGATAATGGCGCCCTCTAGAGGCTCAAGAAGTCAAGATCCAAAATCGGTTGATATGACAGCTATATCAAAACATAGACCGATTTGGCCCATTTACAATCCCAACCAGCCTAAACCGGATTTTGACGAAAGGTGGTTTGGCCCCACGACAGAGGCCCCATGCAGAGTATGGTCCAGATCAGATATTTGGATATAGACCGATTTTCCGATTGGGCTTTTTGCACTCATAAAAGGCATATTTTTGTTTAATTTGCTGAAATTTGGGTTAGTGAGTTTTATTAGATCGTACGGTATCCGTGACCGATCTGCTCATTTAAGATCCTGGTTTCAATTGAAGTGCATCTACTATCTGATTTCGAGGAAATTTTGAACAGTGAGTTGTACTGGACCCTTGCGCATTTGGCCCCAAATTTGAATATACATGTCATATAGACCGATTTCCAGATGATAGTTTTTCAGGCCTTAAAAGGGAGTTGACGATACGATTCACTCTGGCCAAACTTCATGTTTTGAATTAAGCTTACCTAATATTATTCATATACCAACTAATTTACATTGCATTCACTTTCAATTTGTCTTGGTACATAAATGACTCCTAGATACCATACCACCACACCCCACAAAAATTACCCCTTTGACAGCAGCCATCAAATTTGTTCTATTGCCAAGTAAAATGTTGTTAATGCCCATAAAATATGAAATTTCATGTTTCCACTTAATAATGCCACAAAAATGTCCCCGAACAAATGGATGAGTGTTGGCTGTCTGTTACCACTACTGGTTGATGGTGGTGAAGAGAAATACCTCCCTGAAGAAAAAGGGTGTCGTCGTCTTCAACGCCATTTACCACATGAGTATGCTACACAAATGATGGATAGAGTAAAATAGTTTTCACAGTTTGCATTTTGATTAAAATTCATTAAAAATTTCTGGGCAAGAGTGTAACTAATCCCTGGCAACTGTTGTCACTTGAAATAATGTTCACTTATCAATTAACCCCTGCCTATGCACCCTAGGCTGACTTGCTAACTCAAAGCGGTGTAAACGAAGCGAAGGGCCAAGTTTCTTCTTTCAGTCTACTACTCAATGCTAGAACATGGCAAATGTTTAGAATTATGAATTCTTTATTTTCGTTTAATATCAACAACAGCGGCAGCGGCAGCAGCACCAGCACCAGCAACTACCTCAATAGGACATTCACACGACTTGAGGTGGAGGAGATCCACCCGACAAAATTATTAAATAGCGCGTGCGACAACATAATCAAACAAGATCTGACATAATACCAGCACAAGCATTCTTACAAAAGCCAGCACTGGCGACAGACATAGGGTCGAATAGACAGACGGACAATCACGTAGACTTCAAAAAAGCAATTTTATCATAATGACAACTACACAACAGCACAAGCAAAACACCAAACATCAGAGCTAACGAATGGAAATATGACATGTATGAACAGTGTTTCATTTCACTTTTTTTTTTTTTTTTTTGTAAAACATTTGCACATCGCTAAACGAGCAATAGAGACGCACGCCACGCACACAATTAGGTAGACATATGGTAACTTTAAACGACAAAGGGTATGCTGCTTTGGACAGACTGTTAGGTTAAATAAAGATATTGTGCCAATTTTTTGGTGGGGTGATAACTCTTACAGCATTATGTGGGTAATACTATTGGGTTGCCCAAAAAGTAATTGCGGATTTTACTTATAGTCGGCGTTGACAAATTTTTTCACAGCTTGTGACTCTGTAATTGCATTCTTTCTTCTGTCAGTTATCAGCTGTTACTTTTAGCTTGCTTTAGAAAAAAAGTGTAAAAAAGTATATTTGATTAAAGTTCATTCTAAGTTTTATTAAAAATGCATTTACTTTCTTTTAAAAAATCCGCAATTACTTTTTGGGCAACCCAATAGCATTATTAAGAGAAAACAAGTTTTGCTACAACACCGGAATACTAACTACTTTCTCGGCTCGGGATAACTATTAGGACGAAACAGGCTGAAATCTTGAACTCCGTTGTAGCAAGAAGCTTAGCTGCGAGCAACCAGGCGCGTCCGCAAGTTGCGGATAGTGGAATGTTCCATACGAAGTAGCCGCAACTGCAGTTATACACGTAGTGCGAATGGCATCGTCAACGAAGAAGTATGACCCAATGACGCAGCCGGCATGCAAACCCCACCAAACTGTTATTTTTTGTGGATGAAGTGTTGTTCGGTGAAGCACATGGGGATTTTCACCCCAAAACGCATACTTTGCTTATTTACGAACCCATTAAACCAAAAAACAAGTAAAAGCGTGCTAAGTTCGGTCGGGCCGAATTTTATATACCCTCCACCATGGATCGCATTTGTCGAGTTCTTTTCCCGGCATCTCTTCTTAGGCAAAAAAAGGATATAAGAAAAGATTTGTTCTGCTATTAGAGCGATATCCGGATAAATTATATGTTGGAGACCTGTGTAAAATGTCAGCCAATTCGAATAAGAATTGCGCCCTTTGGGGGCTCAAAAAGTAAAACAGAGAGATCGATTTATATGGGAGCTGTATCGGACTATAGACCGATTCAGACCAGAATAAACACGTATGTTGATGGTCATCAGAGAAACTGTCATACAAAATTTCAGGCAAATCGGATAATAATTGCAACTTCTACAGGCTCAAGAAATCAAGATCCCAGATCGGTTTATATGACAGCTGTATCAGGTTATGGACCGATTTCAACCTTACTTGGCACAGTTGTTGGATATCATGACGAAATACTTCGTGCAAAACTTCAAATCGGATAAGAATTGTGCCCTCTAGAGGCTCAAGAAGTCAAGACCCAAGATCGGTTTATATGGCAACTATATCAGGTTATGAACCGATTTAAACCATACTTGGCACAGTTGTTGGGTGTCCTAACAAAACACGTCGTGCGAAATTCCATTCCAATCGGATAAGAATTGCGCACTCTAGAGGCTCAAGAAGTCAAGACCCAAGATCGGTTTATATGGCAGCTATATCAGGTTATGAACCGATTTGAACCATACTTGGCACAGTTAGTGGACATCATAACAAAATACGTCGTGCAAAGTTTCATTCCAATCGGATAAGAATTGCGCACTCTAGAGGCTCAAGAAGTCAAGACCAAAGAACGGTTTATATGGCAGCTATATCAGGTTATGGACCGATTTAAACCATACTTGGCACAGTTGTTGGGTATCATAACAAAACACGTCGTGCAAAATTCCATTCCAATCGGATAAGTATTGAGCCCTCTAGAGGCTCAAGAAGTCAAGACCCAAGATCGGTTTATATGGCAGCTATATCAGGTTATTAACCGATTTAAATCATACTTGGCACAGTTGTTGGATATCATAACAAAACACGTCGTGAAAACTTTCGTCCCAATCGGGTAAGAATTGCGCACTCTAGAGGCTCAAGAAGTCAAGACCCAAGATCGGTTTATACGGCAGCTATATCAAAACATGGACCGATATAGCACATTTACAAAACCAACCGGTCCCTATTGGAAATCCCTAAAGAATTCATTATAGGGTCGCAAATGAATAGTTCGAAATGTTTCGAAACGGAAATACAAACTTAGCTTCAAATGCAAGTAGGCCAATTTTTTATACCCACCACCGAAGGATGGGGGTATATTCATTTCGTCCTTACGTTTGCAACACATTGAAATATCCATTTCCGACCCTATAAAGTATATGTATTCTTGATCAGCGTAAAAATCTAAGACGATCTAGACATGTCCGTCCGTCTGTCTGTTGAAATCACGCTACAGTCTATAAAAATAGCGATATTAAGCTAATATGTTGCACAGATTTTTTTTTCCATAAGCAGGTTAAGTTCGAAGATGGGCTATATCAGACTATATCTTGATATAGCCCCCATATAGACCGATCCTCCGATTTAAGGTCTTAGACCAATTAACGCCACATTTATTATCCGATTTTGCTGAAATTCGGGACAAAGAGTTGAATTAAGTCCTTTGACATCCATCGTTAATTTAGCCCAGATCGGTTCAGATTTGGATATTGCTGCCATATAGACCGATCCGCCGATTTAGGATCTAAGGCCCATAAAAGTCACACTTATTATCCGATTTTGCTAAAATTTGGGACAGTGATTTTCTTTAGGGCCCTCGACATCCTTCTTTAATTTGGCTCAGATCGGTCCAGATTTGGATGTAGGTGCCATATAGACCGATCTGCCGATTTAGGGTCTTATACCCATAAAAACCACATTTATTATCCAATTTTGCTGAAATTTGGGACAGTGATTTGTGTTAAGACTTTCGACAAATTTCTTCAATTTGGCCCAGATCGGTCGAGATTTGGATATAGCTGCCATATAGACCGATAGGCCGATTTAGGGTCATAGGCCCATAAAAGCCACATTTATTATCCGATTTTGTTGAAATTTGGGGCAGTGTGTTGTGTTAGGCCCTTCGACATCCTTCGACAATTTGGCTTAAATCGATCCAGATTTGGATATAGCTGCCATATAGACCGATCCGCCGATTTAGGATCTAAGGCCCACATTTATTATCCGATTTTGCTAAAATTTGGGACAGTGAGTTGTGTTAAGACTTTCGATATCGTTCTTCAATTTGGCTCAGATCAGTCAAGATTTGGATATAGCTGTCAAATAGACCGATTTGCCGATTTAAGGTTTTGGGTCCATAAAAGGAGCATTTATAGTTCGATTTCGCCGATATTTGGGACAATGAGTTGTGTTAGGCTTTTCGACATTTATCTGCAACTTGGTCCAAATCGGTCTAGATTTAGATAAAGCCGCAATATATACCGATATCTCGATTTAAAGTCTTGGCTCAATAAAAGGCGCATTTATAATCCGATTTCACTGAAATTTGACACAGTGACTTAAGTTAGGCTTTTTGGCATTCGTGTGGTATATGGTTTAGATCGGTTTATTTTTAGATATAGCTACTAAAAAGATCTAAATTTTGTTTTACACAATTGAACAATGACTTGAGCTTATTAGTATTTGCTCCAAATCGAAATATATTTCGATATAGCTGCTATGGGGCATTAGTTATGAATTTTTCACCGGAATTTAACGAAAGGTGGTTTGCATATATACCCGAGGTCGTGGGTATCCAAAGTTCGTCCCGGCCGAACTTAGCGCCGTTTAAAAGTACTTTCTTAATTCTATCATCCATTGAGTTACTCTTTCATTTCAATGAATTCACTCACGCTTTGGAACAACATTTAAAGAATTGGGAACTTAAGGTAACTGCCCCCACCACGCGTGCTTACTAATTTCACGCATTCACTTCAAGCACACAGTTACATATTTATGACAAGAGATTGGGGGGGGGGGGTATATAGTAGAACCCCGTAAGTGTGCGTAGTATGGTAAAGTGAAGTGCACTGTGTGAGTGTGCCTTTCGTTTAGGCGTCAAATGTGACACACTTCTGCGATTGCCTTCGTTGCCAGTGTGAACGCCTTACCATTCTTAGGAGCGGGTGGCACATTTATGTCACCTCACTTTATGCCCTTGTGTATGGCGTCAAGGAAGCAGCACATTCTTTCTCCTCCTGTTCAAGAGTGGAGGGTGTGGGTATCGATGTCGCTGTCATTGTTGTCACTGTAAATCCTCCCCACTTTTTGGAGATGTCTTTCTTATTAGAACTCAACAGCTCTCAAAATAGGAGGCTGTCATGTTCGTATGTTGAAGGCAAGTGAAAGGCAAGGGTAAGAGGCTAAGAAGGGGGCCCAATGTAGTATAAGTGATAAATAAACATATTTAGGAAGAGATTTTTCATTCACTTAACACTAGTCACGAGTCAGCACATGAAGTAGAACATCTTTAAAAGGCCCAGCATTTTTGGAAAAGTTTTTAGAGTTTGGTCTTATTGTTGGATAAGTTATTAATGCTGTGATGACTTAATTTAGTCATTTAGGAATATTTTCAAATGTCTGGTTCTTTTGCTGCTTGCCTGCATTGTCAGTTGAGTGGAGGTGGGGCGACAATTAACGCCCATGTTTTCTTCGGCTGCGGGTCATTGGCAATGAAAACAAATTTGTATGACAATCTCAAGGATTAAGTGAGCTCTTCGTCTCATTTGTGTTGTTGCGAGAAGTCGTATCATTGAATGAGTTGAGAAATTTCGATATGCAACGACATTTGAACTTTCCACGTGTTTATTGTCAAGACGTCTCTTTAAAGTGGATTACCAAGGATTTTCATTAAATGACGGGGAACCTAAATATCGAATACGCTGAAGTATTTTAAAATATGAATAAACCAGCCTCTTTTATCAACGAGAAATATGAAATTATGAGTTAAAAATCTTATATAGATGATTTTTACTGTAGGGAAATTTTCACTAAGATTTATGTCTTTGGGAACATTTCACTGAAGTTATGACTTTAGGTAAAAATTCACAGAAAATTTCACTAAAACTTTGTCTTTAAGGAAAATTTCCCAGAAATTTTGTCTTTAGCGAAAATATGGCTGAAATATTGTTTTTAACGAACATTTCACACATATTCTGACTTTAGAGAAAATTTCACTAAAATTTTTTTCTTTGAAAACGAAAAATTCACAGAAATATAGTCTTCGGCTTAAATTTCACTGAAACTTTGTCATCATTGATATTTTGTCTTAAAGCACAATTTCACTCAAATATGGTCTTTAAAGAAAATTTTACAGAAATTGTGTCTTTAGAAAAACGTTCACCGATGTTTTCTGTCTGTAAGGAAAATTGAGTGAAATTTTCTTTTAAGAGAAAACTTTGTCTTTTGATAAATTTAAACGGAAATTTTGAAAAGATTGGTCAATAAATGCACTTGCAATGGCTCTAGGAGTGAAAATCGGGCTATATATATATATATATGAAAGCTATATCGAAATCTGAACCGATTTCTATGAAATTCACCAATAATGTCGATAGTCATAAGAAAATCATTCCTACCAAATTTCGAGAGAATCGGTTAATAAATGATGGTTAATAAATATATATGGAAGTTATATCCAAATCTGAACCGATGTTTTCCAATTCCAATAGGCTTCCTCTCTAGGCCGGAAACCATGCCTGTACCAAATTTGAAGACGATCGGATAAAATTGCGACCAGTAGTTTGTACACAAATTAACATGGGCAGACGGACAGACAGACAGACAGACGGACATAGCTAAATCAAAACAGAAAGTGATTCTGGATCGATCGGTATACTTATCAATGGGTCTATCGCTCTTCCTTTTGGGCCGAACTTAGCACGCTCTTACTTGTTTTATAGCCGAATCAGAACGGCGTGCAGCAGTGCGACACCTTTTTGGGGATAATTGTACCCTACACCACTACTGTGGTACAGGGAAGTGATACCAAAACACCATGTGCAAAATTTCAGCCAAATCGGACGAGAATTGCGCCCTGTAGAGGCTCATGAAGTCATAGAACTCGACAAATGCCATCCATGGTGGAGGGTATATAAAATTCGGCCCGGCCGAACTTAGCACGCTTTGTGAGTAGTCAAATACAACCAAAGTTTGGATAACCACTTTACGATTTTGTTATGAGCCCTAAATTGTCACAAAAAGAAAGCGCACTCAAAAATTCATTAAAACGCAGGATATTAACATGACATACTAATGTATATGAAATTAATTGATTCATTTCACCCGTTATGATGCTGCGTTTTGTTCAACTCTCCTGCCAAAAAAAAAGGACAAAATGCCCGAAAATTCCACCTCAGTGGAAAAAGGGTGTGGATAAAAATGACCAGCGGCTATAAATTTTAGCGTATAGCCAACATATGAGTTGTGCGCCACATATAACATTTCCTACACAAAATTAAAGTGGACCGAAAATTGTCTTTCCTTTTTGCTTCAATTGGGGGGAGTGTGGGGGGAAGGCGACAAAAAGCTTGCAGCTACAAACATAAAAACTCAATTAGATTCGTTACACGCCCAATTATCTGCAATGCTTGAGATACAAAAGTTCACTCACACACAAACTAGCCTAGAGATCCATTCATTGACCAAAGAGATCAGACAACGAAACATGGCAGCAGGACACCTTTTTGTTGGCATGTCCTTGTTTCCTGTTAGATAATGAATTTCATACAAATTAATACCAGGCACATATTCGTACATAGCCCAAGACAGACACACATATAGCCCCATTCACTTGTTAACACAATGGGACAAGGTGGTGTTCAAATAAATTGTATACCTTCAAGGACAACGGCAAAAAGTTGGATAGCGGTGTGTGAGAGAAACAACCATAAAATGCCAATAATTATGTTGTTTAGCTTGCCAACAAAATATGGCCACACTAACACCCTCGTAATTTTGGCCAACGAATATTGGCTTGTTAGCAGACATTATTTATCACCAAAAGAAAAGTTGCAAACTTTGGCCCAAAACTTTTCACTTGGCGGATTACCAAGAAGAAGATGGAGTGTGGATGGAGGTGATATTTTGAAAAGGTAAACCATGCTACATAGTGCACTTAAAAAAACATGGGGAAATTTTTCTATAAAGGCAACAAGTAAAAGTAAGATTTTCTTTTGAGACAGAATTTTGTGGAATTTTCTCCAGAGAAGGTTTTAGTAAAACTTTCACCAACGTCAAAATTTTTGTAAATATTTTTTTAAGCTGAAATATCCAAAAAAATGTATTTAAGACAAAACTTTGAAATTTTCACCTAAGACAAACATTTTAGTATAATTTACAATAGAGGCAAAATTTAAATGAATTTTTTTCTAAAGACAAAATATCAATAAAATTTCAATACAATTTTCTCTAAGGACAAAATTTGAGTAAAATTTTCTCTAAGGACAAAATTTCAGTAAAATTTTCTCTAAGGACAAAATTTCAGTAAAATTTTCTCTAAGGACAAAATTCCAGTAAAATTTTCTCTAAGGACAAAATTTCGGTAAAATTTTCTCTAGGGACAAAATTTCGGTAAAATTTTCTCTAGGGACAAAATTTCAGTAAAATTTTTCTTCAACAAAATTTTTACTAGAGGCAACATCTTAGTGAAATCTTATATACAATATAACAAGTATAAGCATGCAAATTTCGGCCGGGCCGAATCTTATATACCCTCCACCATGGATCGCATTTGTCGAGTTATTTTCCCGACATCTCTTCTAAGGCAAAAAAAGGATATAAGAAAGGATTTGCTCTGCCATTAGAGCGATATCAAGATATGTTCCGGTTTGAACCACAATTAAATTATATGTTGGAGACCTGTGTAAAATGTCAGCCAATTCGAATAAGAATTTCGTCCTTTGGGGGCTCATGAATTAAAATAGAGAGATCGATGTATATGGGAGCTGTATCAGGCTATAGACCGATTCAAACCATAATAAATACGTATGTTTTTGGTCATGATCAGAGGATCCATCGTACAAAATTTCAGCCAAATCGGATATGAATTGCGCCCTCTAGAGGCTCAAGAAGTCAAGACCCAAGATCGGTTAATATGGCAGCTATATCAGGTTATGGACCGATTTGAACCATACTTGACACAGTTGTTGGATATCATAACAAAACACGTCGTGCAAAATTTCATTCTAATCGGATATGAATTGGGCACTCTAGAGGCTCAAGAAGTCAAGACCCAAGATCGGTTTATATGGCAGCTATATCAGGTTATGAATCGATTTGAACCATACTTGGCACAGTTGTTGGATATCATAACAAAACACGTCGTGCAAAATTTCATTCCAATCGGATATGAATTGCGCACTCTATAGACTCAAGAAGTCAAGATCGGTTTATATGACAGCTATATCAGTTTATGGACCGATTTGAACCATAGTTGGTATAGTTGTTTGATGTCATAGCAAAACACATTGTGTAAAATTTCATAACAAAACACGTGCAAAATTTCATTCTAATCGGATATGAATTGGGCACTCTAGAGGCTCAAGAAGTCAAGACCCAAGATCGGTTTAAATGGCAGCTATATCAGGTTATGAATCGATTTGAACCATACTTGGCACAGTTGTTGCATATCATAACAAAACACGTCGTGCAAAATTTCATTCCAATCGGATATGAATTGCGCACTCTATAGGCTCAAGAAGTCTAGATCGGTTTATATGACAGCTATATCAGTTTATGGACCGATTTGAACCATAGTTGGTATAGTTGTTTGATGTCATAGCAAAACACATTGTGTAAAATTTCATAACAAAACACGTGCAAAATTTCATTCTAATCGGATATGAATTGGGCACTCTAGAGGCTCAAGAAGTCAAGACCCAAGATCGGTTTAAATGGCAGCTATATCAGGTTATGAATCGATTTGAACCATACTTGGCACAGTTGTTGCATATCATAACAAAACACGTCGTGCAAAATTTCATTCCAATCGGATATGAATTGCGCACTCTATAGGCTCAAGAAGTCTAGATCGGTTTATATGACAGCTATATCAGTTTATGGACCGATTTGAACCATAGTTGGTATAGTTGTTTGATGTCATAGCAAAACACATTGTGTAAAATTTCATTCCAATCGGCTAAGAATTGCGCCCTCTAGAGGCTAAAGAAGTCAAGATCCAAGATCGGTTTATATGACAGCTATATCAGTTTATTGACCGATTTGAACCATACTTGACACAGTTGTTTGATGTCATAGCAAATCACATTGTGTAAAATTTCATTCCAATCGGATATGAATTGCGCACTCTAGAGGCTCAAGAAGTCAAGACCCAAGATCGGTTAATATGACAGCTATATCAAGTTATGGACCGATTTGAACCATACTTGGCATAGTTGTTGGATATCATACCAAAACACGTCGCGCAAAATTTCATTCCAATCGAATATGAATTGCGCACTCTAGAGGCTCAAGAATTCAAGACCCTAGATCGGTTTATTTGACAGCTATATCAGTTTATGGACCGATTTGAACCGATTTGGCACAGTTGTTTGATGTCATAGCAAAACACATTGTGTAAAATTTCATTTCAATCGGATAAGAATTACACACTCTAGAGGCTCAAAAAGTCAAGACCTAAGATCGGTTTATATGGCAGCTATATCAAAACATGGACCGATATGGCCCATTTGCAAACCCAACCGACCTACACTTATAAGAAATATTTGCGCAAAATTTCAAGCGGCTAGCTTTACTCCATCGGAAGTTAGCGTGCTTTCGACAGACAGACGGACAGACGGACGGACAGACGGACGGACAGACGGACGGACAGACGGACGGACAGACGGACGGACAGACGGACGGACAGACGGACGGACAGACGGACGGACATGGCTAGATCGACATAAAATGTCGCGACGATCAAGAATATATATACTTTATGGGGTCTCAGACGCATATTTCGAGGTGTTAAAAACAGAATGACGAAATTAGTATACCCCCATCCTTTGGTGGAAGGTATAAAAATGAATTTGTGTTTGTTTGTTTGTTCCGTATAGACTCACGGCTGAATCGATTACTTTGAAATTTTCACAGAATGTATAGGTTGGTCTGGAAGGAAACATAAGTGAACCGATCGGGACAATATGGGATTCAAATGAAAGGTATTCAGGAATAGAGTACGAATTTTATAATAAAAATTTGGTCCATATAACTGGAGGGCCGTCCCAGCCCCAAACCCCCTTTAAATAGGTTTATTTCACAATCATGACAATATGGGACTCAAATGAAAGGTATTAGGGAGTAGGTTACGGATATGGTCCCAATTTCCTGACCATATCCGTAATCTACTCCCGAATACCTTTCATATGAGTCCCATATTGTCATGATTGTCAAATAAACCTATTTAAAGGGGGTTTGGGGCTGGGACGGCCCTCCAGTTACATAGGCTTTATAACCCATTGATAACGGAAGGGGGCGGACCCTCCACCCAAAAACACCATCCAAAATCAAAAGTGGACCGATAAGGACATCAAATGAGAAGTATGCGGAAGTAGATAATATGGCATACAAATTCATGTAGAAGTAAAGGGAGTCACCCACCCCCACAAAAACGCCCAAAATGGGCACAGTAGCCAATCACGGATATATGGGACTCGGTTCGTTTTTGTTTGTTTCGTATAGACTCAAAAACGATAGAACCGATGTTTTCGAAATGTTCGCATATTGTGTAGGTTGGTCTGAAGGGAAACATCTTCTAGCTATCTAATTTTTGATATCGTTTTGGTTGTGGTTTTTTTGTCCAAGTACCCAGCGGGCAGCCACCGTAGCGCAGAGGTTAGCATGTCCGCCTATGACGCTGAACGCCTGGGGTCGAATCCTGGCGAGACCATCAGAAAAAATTTTCAGCGGTGGTTTTCCCCTCCTAATGCTGGCAACATTTGTGAGGTACTATGCCGTGTAAAACTTCTCCCCAAAGAGGTGTCGCACTGCGGCACGCCGTTCGGAGTCGGCTATAAAAAGGAGGCCCCATATCATTGAGCTTAAACTTGAATCGGACTGCACTCATTGATATGTGAGAAGTTTGCACCTATGCTTTAGTGGAATGTTCATGGGTAAAATTGCAATTGCATTACCCAGCGGGCCGCCTCAACCCCCACTAAAAAGATATATTAGACGTTCATATCAATATGGGACTCAAATTAAAGGTATTCGGCATTAGATTACAAATATGGCATACAAAATCAGGTCCAAGTAAAGAGAGGGCCCCCCACAAATTCCCCCAAACGGGCATATTGGCCAACCACGGCTGTATGGGACTCAAATGCAAGGCATTTGAGAGTAGATTACGAATATGACAATAAAATTTGCGTTCAAGTCCAGGTGGTCCAAAACACCCTCCAAACGGTTCATATTTACCGATTTGTGAGTGTATATATTTTCCGATTAAGGAGTGTAGCACGAATTTGATATCCATATTTGAGTCGAAATGTCTGAGGTGCAATCCCTTCAGTAAAAAGCACGTCTCATTACCCAGATCTCGGAGATCGTTGATGCAATTCGTTCGACATTTTTATACCCTCCACCATAGGATGGGGGGTATACTAATTTCGTCATTCTGTTTGTAACTACTCGAAATATTCGTCTGAGACCCTGTAAAGTATATATATTCTTGATCGTCGATGTCGATCTAGCCATGTCCGTCCATCTGTCCGTCCGTCCATCCGTCCGCATTTCTGTCTGTCGGAAGCACGCTAACTTTCGAAGGAGTAAAGCTAACCGCTTGAAATTTTGCACAAATACTTTTTATTAGTGTAGGTCGGTTGGGATTGTAAATGGGCCAAATCGATCCATGTTTTGATATGGCT
>NC_081555.1:167488728-167522287 GCF_963082655.1 Stomoxys calcitrans | reverse complement strand
CACCACCGAAGGATGGGGGTATATTCTTTTTGTCATTCCGTTTGCAATACCTCGAAATATATATATTCTTGATCATCGTAAAAATCTAAGACGATCTAGACATGTCCGTCCGTCTGTCTGTTGAAATCACGCTACAGACTTCA
This sequence comes from Stomoxys calcitrans, assembly GCF_963082655.1. Classification (NCBI taxonomy): domain Eukaryota; kingdom Metazoa; phylum Arthropoda; class Insecta; order Diptera; family Muscidae; genus Stomoxys; species Stomoxys calcitrans. The sequence goes on along the minus strand of NC_081555.1, from coordinate 167,522,144 downwards.
AAAATAGAGATATTGAGCTGAAATTTTGCACAGATTCTTTTTTTGTCCATAAGTAAGTTAAGTTCGAAAATGGGCTATATCATACTATATCTTGATATAGCCCTCATATAGACCGATTCGCCGATTTAGGGTCTTAGGCCCATAAAAGCCACATTTATTATCCGAGTTTGCTGAAATTTGAGACAGTGAGTTCTGTTAGGCCCCTCGACAGCCTTCCTCAATTTGGCTCAGATCGGTCCAGATTTGGATATAGGTGCCATATAGACCGATCTGCCGATTTAGGGTCTTATGCCCATAAAATCCACATTTATTATCCGATTTTGCTGAAATTTGGGACAGTAAGTTGTGTTAGGCCCTTCGAAATCCTTCGTCAATTTGGCCCAGATCGGTCCAGATTTGGATATAGCTGCCATATAGACCGATCAGCCGATTTTAGGGTCTTAGGCCCATAAAAGCCAAATTTATCATCCGATTTTTCTGTAATTTGGGACAGTGATTTTCTTTAGGGCCCTCGACATCCTTCTTTAATTTGGCTCAGATCGGTCCAGATTTGGATGTAGGTGCCATATAGACCGATCTGCCGATTTAGGGTCTTATACCCATAAAAACCACATTTATTATCCAATTTTGCTGAAATTTGGGACAGTGATTTGTGTTAAGACTTTCGACAAATTTCTTCAATTTGGCCCAGATCGGTCGAGATTTGGATATAGCTGCCATATAGACCGATAGGCCGATTTAGGGTCATAGGCCCATAAAAGCCACATTTATTATCCGATTTTGTTGAAATTTGGGGCAGTGTGTTGTGTTAGGCCCTTCGACATCCTTCGACAATTTGGCTTAAATCGATCCAGATTTGGATATAGCTGCCATATAGACCGATCCGCCGATTTAGGATCTAAGGCCCACATTTATTATCCGATTTTGCTAAAATTTGGGACAGTGAGTTGTGTTAAGACTTTCTATATCGTTCTTCAATTTGGCTCAGATCAGTCCAGATTTGGATATAGCTGTCATATAGACCGATTTGCCGATTTAAGGTTTTGGGTCCATAAAAGGAGCATTTATACAGGGTGGCTGATGAAAGCCGCTACCAAAAAAAAATGTAATAACTTTTTTTCTATTTAATAATAATAATTTAATAATTAATTTAATTAATTAATTAATTAATTTAATTAATAATAATTTAATAATTAATTTAATAATTTAATTTAACATGAATAAAAGAAAAATGTATTCCATACACCGAAAAAAAAATGTAGCAATATTCATCATTGTAGCAATATTCATCAGCCACCCTGTAGTTCGATTTCGCCGATATTTGGGACAATGAGTTGTGTTAGGCTTTTCGACATTTATCTGCAACTTGGTCCAAATCGGTCTAGAGTTAGATATAGCCGCAATATATACCGATATCTCAATTTAAAGTCTTGGCTCAATAAAAGGCGCATTTATAATCCGATTTCACTGAAATTTGACACATTGACTTAAGTTAGGCTTTTCGACATTCGTGTAGTATATGGTTTAGATCGGTTTATTTTTAGATATAGCTACTAAAAAGATCTAAATTTTGTTTTACACAATTGAACAATGACTTGAGCTTATTAGTATTTGCTCCAAATCGAAATATATTTCGATATATCTGCTGTGGGGCATAAGTTATGAATTTGTCACCTGATTTTGACGAAAGGTGGTTTACATATATATCCGAGGTCGTGGGTATCCAAAGTTCGTCCCGGCCGAACTTAACGCCGTTTAAAAGTACTTTCTTAATTCTATCATCCATTGAGTTACTCTTTCATTTCTATGAATTCACTCACGCTTTAAAAAACTTTCAAAGAATTGGGAACTTAAGGTAACTGCCCCCACCACGCGTGCTTACTAATTTCACGCATTCATTTCAAGCACACAGTTACATATTTATGACAAGAGATTGGGGGGGGGGGGTATGTAGTAGAGCCACGTAATTGTGAGTAGTATGGTAAAGTGAAGTGCACTGTGTGAGTGTGCCTTTCGTTTAGGCGTCAAATGTGACACACTTCTGCGATTGCCTTCGTTGCCATTGTGAACGCCTTACCATTCTTAGGAGCGGGTGGCACATTTATGTCACCTCACTTTATGCCCTTGTGTATGGCGTCAAGGAAGCAGCACATTCTTTCTCCTCCTGTTCAAGAGTGGAGGGTGTGGGTATCGATGTCGCTGTCATTGTTGTCACTGTAAATCCTCCCCACTTTTTGGAGATGTATTTCTTATTAGAACTCAACAGCTCTCAAAATAGGAGGCTGTCATGTTCGTATGTTGAAGGCAAGTGAAAGGCAAGGGTAAGAGGCTAAGAAGGGGGCCCAATGTAGTATAAGTGATAAATAAACATATTTAGGAAGAGATTTTTCATTCACTTAACACTAGTCACGAGTCAGCACATGAAGTAGAACATCTTTAAAAGGCCCAGCATTTTTGGAAAAGTTTTTAGAGTTTGGTCTTATTGTTGGATAAGTTATTAATGCTGTGATGACTTAATTTAGTAATTTAGGAATATTTTCAAATGTCTGGCTCTTTTGCTGCTTGCCTGCATTGTCAGTTGAGTGGAGGTGGGGCGACAATTAACGCCCATGTTTTCTTCGGCTGCGGGTCATTGGCAATGAAAACAAATTTGTATGACAATCTCAAGGATTAAGTGAGCTCTTCGTCTCATTTGTGTTGTTGCGAGAAGTCGTATCATTGAATGAGTTGAGAAATTTCGATATGCAACGACATTTGAACTTTCCACGTGTTTATTGTCAAGACGTCTCTTTAAAGTTTGCCTGTACCAAATTTGAATGACGGGGAACCTAAATATCGAATACGATGAAGTATTCTAAAATATGAATAAACCAGCCTCTTTTATCAACGAGAAATATGAAATTAAGAGTTAAAAATCGTATATAGATGATTTTTACTTTAGGGACATTTTTAATTAGATTTATGTCTTTGGAAAATTTCAGTGAAGTTATGACTTTAAGGAAAAATGCACAGAAAATTTCACTAAAATTTTGTCTTTAAAATAAAAATTCCCAGAAATTTTGTCTTAAGCGAAAATATGTCTGAAATATTGTTTTTAAGGAACATTTCACAGAGATTCTGACTTTAGAGAAAATTTCACTAAAAATGTTTTCTTTGAAAACGAAAAATTCACAGAAATATAGTCTTCGGGTTAAAATTTCACTGAAACTTTTTCATCATTGATATTTTGTCTTAAAGCACAATTTCACTGAAATATAATCTTTAAAGAAAATTTTTACTGAAATTGCGTCTTTAGAAAAACTTTCACCGATATTTTCTGTCTGAAAAGAAAATTGAGTGAAATTTTCTCTTAAGAGAAAATTTTTTCTTTCGATAAATTTAAACGGAAATTTTGGAAAAATTGGTCAATAAATGCGCTTGCAATGGCTCTAGGAGTGAAAATCGGGCTATATACATATATATGAGAGCTATATCTAAATCTGACCCGATTTCTATGGAATTCGCCAATAATGTCGATAGTCATAAGAAAATCATTCCTACCAAATTTCGAGAGAATCGGTTAATAAATGATGGTTAATACATATATATGGGAGTTATATCCAAATCTGAACCGATGTTTTCCAATTCCAATAGGCTTCGTCTCTAGGCCGGAAACCATGCCTGTACCAAATTTGAAGACGATCGGATGAAAATTGCGACCAGTAGTTTGTACACAAATTAACATGGGCAGACGGACAGACAGACGGACAGACAGACAGACGGACGGACGGACGGACGGACAGACAGACGGACATAGCTAAATCAAAACAGAAAGTGATTCTGGATCGATCGGTATACTTATCAATGGGTCTATCGCTCTTCCTTTTGGGCCGAACTTAGCACGCTCTTACTTGTTTTATAGCCGAGTCAGAACGGCGTGCAGCAGTGCGACACCTTTTTGGGGATAATTGTACCCTACACCACTACTGTGGTACAGGGAAGTGATACCAAAACACCATGTGCAAAATTTCAGCCAAATCGGACGAGAATTGCGCCCTGTAGAGGCTCATGAAGTCATAGAACTCGACAAATGCCATCCATGGTGGAGGGTATATAAAATTCGGCCCGGCCGAACTTAGCACGCTTTGTGAGTAGTCAAATACAACCAAAGTTTGGATAACCACTTTAGGGTTTTGTTATGAGCCCCAAATTGCCACAAAAAGAAAGCGCACTCAAAAATTCATTAAAATGCAGGATATTAACATGACATACAAATGTATATGAAATTAATTGATTCATTTCACCCATTATGATGTTGCGTTCTGTTCAACTCCCCTGCCAAAAAAAGGACAAAATGCCCGAAAATTCCACCTCAATGGAAAAAGGGTGTGGATAAAAATGACCAGCGGCTATAAATTTTAGCGTATAGCCAACATATGAGTTGTGCGCCACATATAACATTTCCTATACAAAATTAAAGTGGACCGAAAATTGTCTTTCCTTTTTGCTTCAATTGGGGGGAGTGTGGGGGGAAGGCGACAAAAAGCTTGCAGCTACAAACATAAAAACTCAATTAGATTCGTTACACGCCCAATTATCTGCAATGCTTGAGATACAAAAGTTCACTCACACACAGGCCAAGAGCCAACTAGCCTAGAGATCCATTCATTGACCAAAGAGATCAGACAACGAAACATGGCAGCAGGACACCTTTTTGTTGGCATGTCCTTGTTTCCTGTTAGATAATGAATTTCATACAAATTAATACCAGGCACATATTCGTACATAGCCCAAGACAGACACACATATAGCCCCATTCACTTGTTAACACAATGGGACAAGGTGGTGTTCAAATAAATTGTATACCTTCAAGGACAACGGCAAAAAGTTGGATAGCGGTGAGTGAGAGAAACAACCATAAAATGCCAATAATTATGTTGTTTAGCTTGCCAACAAAATATGGCCACACTAACACCCTCGTAATTTTGGCCAACGAATATTGGCTTGTTAGCAGACATTATTTATCACCAAAAGAAAAGTTGCAAACTTTGGCCCAAAACTTTTCACTTGGCGGATTACCAAGAAGAAGATGGAGTGTGGATGGAGGTGATATTTTGAAAAGGTAAACCATGCTACATAGTGCACTTAAAAAAACATGGGGAAATTTTTCTATAAAGGCAACAAGTAAAAGTGAGATTTTCTTTTGAGACAGAATTTTGTGGAATTTTCTCCAGAGAAGGTTTCAGTAAAATTTTCCCCACCGTCAAAATTTTTGTAAATATTTTTTTAAGCTGAAATATCCAAAAAAGTTTATTTAAGACAAAACTTCTGAGACATTCTCACTAAAGATAAAATGTCAGTAGCAAATTTTTAATGGACAAAATTTCAATAAAATTTTCTTTAGAGACATAACTTTAATAAAATTCTCTAAAGACAACATTTCAGTGAAATATTCTCTTAGAAAAAATTTCGGTGAAATTTTCCCCTAAAACAAAATTTTGGAATAATTTTAAATAGAGACAAAAGTTTTAGTGAAATTTTCTCTAAGGACAAAATTTCAGTAAAATTTTCTCTAAGGACTAAATTTCACTAAAATTTTCTCTAAGAACAAAATTTCAGTAAAATATTCTCTAAGGACAAAATTTCAGTAAAATTTTCTCTAAGGACAAAATTTCAGTAAAATTTTCTCTAAGGACAAAATTTCAGTAAAATTTTCTCTAAGGACAAAATTTCAGTAAAATGTTCTCTAAGGACAAAATTTCAGTAAAATTTTCTCTAAGGACAAAATTCCAGTAAAATTTTCTCTAAGGACAAAATTTCAGTAAAATTTTCTCTTCAACAAAATTTTCACTACAGACAAAATGTCTGTGAAATCTTATATATAACAAATAAAAGCGTGCTAAGTTCGGCCGGGCCGAATCTTATATACCCTCCACCATGGATCGCATTTGTCGAGTTATTTTCCCGACATCTCTTCTAAGGCAAAAAAAGGATATAAGAAAGGATTTTCTCTGCCATTAGAGCGATATCAAGATATGTTCCGGTTTGGACCACAATTAAATTATATGTTGGAGACCTGTGTAAAATGTCAGCCAATTCGAATAAGAATTTCGTCCTTTGGGGGCTCAAGAATTAAAATAGAGAGATCGATGTATATGGGAGCTGTATCAGGCTATAGACCGATTCAAACCATAATGAACACGTATGTTGTTGGTCATGAGAGGATCCGTCGTACAAAATTTCAGGCAAATCGGATAATAATTGCGACGTCTAGAGGCTCAAGAAGTCAAGACCCAAGGTCGGTTTATATGACAGCTATATAAGTTTATGGGCCGATTTGAACCATACTTGACACAGTTGTTGGATATCATAACAAAACACGTCGTGCAAAATTTCATTCTAATCGGATAGGAATTGGGCACTCTAGAGGCTCAAGAAGTCAAGACCCAAGATCGGTTTATATGATAGCTATATCAGGTTATGGACCGATTTGAACCATACCTAGCACAGTTGTTGGATATCATATCAAAACAAGTCGCGCAAAATTTCATTCCAATCGGATAAGAATTGCACACTCTAGAGGCTCAAAAAGTCAAGACCCAAGATCGGTTTATATGACAGCTATATCAAAACATGGACCGATATGGCCCATTTACTATCCCAACCGACCTACACTAATAAGAAATATTTGTGCAAAATTTCAAGCGGATAACTCTTCTCCTTCGAAAGTTGACGTGCTTTCGACAGACAGACGGACGAACGGACGGACGCACAGACGAACGGACATGGCTAGATCGACATAAAATGTCATGACGGTCAAGAATATATATACTTTATGGGGTCTCAGACGAATATTTCGAGTAGTTACAAACAGAATGACGATATTAGTATACCCCCATCCCATGGTGGAAGGTATAAAAATGAATTTGTGTTTGTTTGTCGGTTTGTTTGTTTGTTCCGTATAGACTCGGGGCTGATTACTTTGAAATTTTCACAGAATGTGTAAGTTGGTCTGGAAGGAAACATAAGTGGACCGATCGGGGCAAAACGAATTTTATAATAAAAATTGGGTCCAAGTTAATGGAGGGCCGTCCCAGCCCCAAAACCCCTTAAAATAGGTTTATTTGACGATCATAACAATATGGGACTCAAATGAAAAGTATTCGGGAGTAGGTTACGGATATGGTCCCAATTTCCTGACAATATCCGTAATCTACTCCCGAATACCTTTCATTTGAGTCCCATATTGTCACGATCGTCAAATTAACCTATTTAAAGGGGTTTTGGGACTGGGACGGCCCTCCAGTTACATAGGCTTTATAACGCATTGATAACGGAAGGGGGCGGACCCTCCACCACCACCCCAAAAACACCATCCAAAATCAAAAGTGGACCGATTAGGACATCAAATGAGAGGTATGCGGGAGTAGATAATATGGCATACAAATTCATGTCGAAAAACGCCCAAAATGGGCACAGTAGCCAATCACGGATATATGGGACTCGGTTTCTTTGTTTGTTTCGTATAGAGTCAAAAACGGCAGAACCGATTTTTTCGAAATGTTCGCATATTGTATAGGTTGGTCTGAAGGGAAGCATAGGCTATATAATTTTTCGATATTGGAAGGGGGACGGTCCCCCTCCCTGCCTGCCTGGCTGCCATATATACCGATCTTGGGTCTTGACTTCTTGAGCCTCTAGAGGGCGCAATTCTTGTTCGATTTGACTCAAATTTTGCACGTGGTGTTTTGGTATTACTTCTAATAACTGCGCTAATTATGGTTAAAATCGGTCCATGTTTTGATATAGCTGCCATATAAACCGATCTTGGGTCTTGACTTCTTGAGCCTCTAGAGGGCGCAATTCTTGTCCGATTTGACTGAAATTTTGCACGTAGTGTTTTGTGTCGCTTCCAACAACTTCACTAATTATGGTTTAAATTGGTCCATGTTTTGATATAGCTGCCATATAAACCGATCTTGGGTCTTGACTTCTTGAGCCTCTAGAGGACTCAATTCTAGTCCGATTTGACTGATATTTCCCACGTAGTGTTTTGGTACCACTTGCAGCAACTGAGCGAAGTATGGTTCAAATCGGTCCATGTTTTGTTATAGCTGCCATATAATCCGATCTTGGGTCTTGACTTGAGCCTCTAGAGGGCGCAATTTTTGTCTGATTTAACTGAAATTCTGCACGTGGTGTTTTGGTATCACTTCCAACAACTGCGCCAAGTATGGCTTAAATCGGTTCATGTTTTGATATAGTTACCATATAAACCGATCTTGGGTCTTGACTTCTTAAGCCTCTAGAGGGCGCAATTCTCATCCAATGTGACTGAAATTTTGCATGAGGTGTTTTGTTATGACTTCCAATAACTGTGCTCAGTATGGCGTAAATTGGTATAGAACCTGATATAGCTGCCATATAAACCAATCTGGGATCTTGATTTCTTGAACCTCTAGAGGGCGCAATTCTCATCCGATTTGGCAGAAATTTTGTACAACGGCTTCCCTCTTGACTGTCAACATACGTGTCTAATATGGTCTGAATCGATATATAGCTTGATACTGCTCCCATATAAACCGATCTCCTGATTTTGCTTCTTGTGCCCCTACAAGGTGCAATTCTTATCCGAGTGAACTGAAATATTACACAATGACTTCTACAATTTTCAGCATTCATTTATGGTCCGAATCGGACCATAACTTGATATAGCTCCAATAGCATAACAGTTCTTATTCAATATTTTCTGTTTGCTAAAAAAGAGATACCGCTCATAAATCTCGACAAATGCGATCCATGGTGGAGGGTTTATGAGATTCGGCCCGGCCAAACTTAGCACGCTGTTACTTGTTAGTTCTATAATAGAAAACTGCAAGGATGTATGGTGAAAGGGCCACACCTGAGATTTCTCCACATTTGTGTTTTCAATACGATCCCTGCAAAACATACTTTAATAACACATCCCATTATCCTATTTGCATTTTTCATTAGTGTCTATGCCAAAAAAGAAAAGGGATTCTCCTAGGATTATATTTTGTGAACATAGTTTACAATAACCAATATTTGTTTAAAACTATTAAATGGAACCCACCCAAAAACATACAAACACACACACACACACAGAGAAATTAGATACGGGCCACAAATATTCGACTGGGAAAACATTTGAATAAAGTCTTGGGTTTTTATGCTCATTTGGAAACATTTTCAAATTTCACATGCTGCCTAGCACGCTCGTTGGCCATTATCATCAGCATAGCCCAAGTTTTAATCTCTTCATTTATCCGAGCACAATTTTATTGCAGCGCAAAAAGAAGCTAGGCGATGCGCGGTGTCGTTATAAGCCATCAAAAGGCGTACACAAAGTTGCAAATTAATTTCCATAAACTCTTAACGCTCTAGCAGTGGCATTAATGCCAATGCGATACCCAACATCATTGTCAGTCAGTGAAAACGCTTGCAATGATTAGAAAACAAATGAGCCGACAAGCAAGCAGGCAGCAAGGCATCAAACCCCTTTTCGCTGTCCAAAGCTATGTTTACATAATTAATTAAACAACTTGGTAAAGAAAAAGGATAACAGCGAGACAATGTGGCCGCCTGGTTGAGAGACAGCATTTTTGTGGTGGTAACTACAACTATGACTAGCTTCTATGTCGCGCTACTACAGAAGGCTTGCTTCTAATGAAATGAAAAATATCCTTTACATTATCCGTGGTCTTTGTGGCCTTTGTCTACTGCCCATGTTATTGGCAGGAATAAACATGCAAGAGCGTGTTAAGTTCGGCCGGGCCGAATCTTATATACCCTTCAGCATGGATAGCATTTGTCAAGTTCTTTGTCCGGTATCTCGTTTAAGGCAAACAAAAAATAAAGGATACAAATTTGTATGCAACTGAAGCTACATCAAGTTTAAGTTCGATATGGACCATAAATGAATTGAATGTTGAAGATCATAGTAGAAGTTATTGTGCAAAATTTCAGCTAAATCGTATAGATATTCACCTCCCAGCAGCCTTAAGGTAGATCTACATGATTTAGAGCGCGAGCGAGAACCTCTAGATCAAGCGGCATATCGAGCAGGTCTTGACAACATTCTTGCAGACACATGTAGCAGATGTGAAAAATGGCTACCGGGTGAATGTAGTCCTTGGAGAACGACCGCCTCCCATTGCATCTGAAGAAATTAACCTCCCCTGGTGAACCAAAGTGGTTCTGGCTCAATTATGTTCCGGCAGATGCAGCCACCTCAACTCCTACAGAGCAAGGATTGATGCCGACGTGCAATACCTATGTCCCGATTGTAACCAGGGACCGCACGACACACGTCACTTGTTAAACTGCCCAGCCAGACCCACTCGACTCAGATCCCAGATAACTCTGGATGCACCCCATCTTAGTCGCAGACTTTCAGAGTACAACAGAATCAAGCAGACGAAGGATAGAACACAACAAACAGCAAAACAACTAAGAATTGTACCCTATAGGGGCTCAAGCAGTATTATCGGGAGATCGTTTTATATGGAAGCTGTATCAGGCTATAGATCTGTTTAAAACATATTTGATACGTATGTTGAAGGTCATAGGAGATGCCGTTGTATATTTCAGCAAAATCGGAATTGCGCCCTCTAGAGGCATAAGAAGTCCAGATCTCAGATCGGTTTTTATGGCAGCTATATCAGGTTATAAACCGATTAGAGCCATGATTAGCAATGTTTTTGGAAGTCATAACAAAAAACATCATGCAAAATTTCTGCCAAATCGGATAAGAATTGCGCCCTCTAGTTGCTCAAGAGGTCAAAATCCAAGATTGGTTTATATGGCAGCTATATCAGGTTAAAGGCTGATTTACACCATACTTAGCACAATTATTGGAAGTTATAACAAACAATTTCAACCAAACCGGACGAGTATTGCGCCCTCTAGAGGCTTAAGAAGTCAAGATCCGAGATCGGTTCTTATGGCAGATATATCAGGTTATTAGCTGATTTATACCATACTAAGCACAAAATTCATAAAAAGAAACACCTCATGCAAAATCGGATAAGAATTGCGCCCTCTAGAGGCTTAAGAAGTCAAGAAGCAAGATCGGTTTATATGGCATTTATATCAGGTTAAAAATCGATTTCAACCATACTAAGCACAGATATTGGAAGTCATAAAAAAATACTTTGTGAAAAATGTTAGCCAAATCGGATAAGAATTGCGCCCTCTAGAGGCTTAAGGAGTCCAGATCCTAGACCAGTTTATATGGGAGCTATATCAGGTTAAGAACCGATTTTAACCATACTTAGCACAATTGTTGAAATTCATAAAAAAAACACCCTTATGCAAAATTTCAGCCAAATCGGATAAGAATTGCGCCCTCTAGAGGCTTAAGAAGTCAAGATCCAAGATAGATTTATATGGCAGCTATATCAGGTTAAGAACCGATTTCAACCATACTTAGCACAGTTATTAAGAATCACAAAAAAAAACCCTTGGTGAAAAATGTTAGCCAAATCGGACGAGTATTGCGCCTTCTAATGGCTTAAAAAGTCAAGAACCAAGATCGGTTTATATGGCAGCTATATCAGGTTAAGAACCGATTTTAACCATACTTAGCACAGCTATTGGAAGTCATAAAAAAACACTTTGTGAAAAATGTTAGCCAAATCGGATAAGAATTGCGCCCTCTAGAGGCTTAAGAAGTCAAGATCCCAGATCAGTTTATATGGCAGCTATATCAGATTATGAACCGATTTTAACCATACTCAGCACAGTTATTGAAAGTCATAACAAAACATGAAAAATTTCAGCCAAATTGGACGAGAATTGCGCCCTCTAGTGTCTCCAAAATAAAAAACAAAAATTGGTTTATATGACAGATATATGAAAACATCGACCGATATGACCCATTTACAATTCCAACAGATCTACAGAAGTATTTGAGCAAAATTTCAAGGGCCTAGCTTTACTCCTTCGAAAGTTAGCGTGCTTTCACATACTTTATGGGGTCTTAGACGAATACTTCGAGGTGTTACAAACGAAATGACGAAATTAGTATACCTCCATCCTATGGTGGATGGTGTATAAAGACACGGACACGTGATTAAAAATTATTAAACTGTCTTGATGTGCAGCAATAGCGGGGTTGTTTGGCAAGCATCAAATTTGTTTGCGGAACTATTTCATGGGTGCACAGTGGGATGATATTTATAATGTTTGGTCTTTGTTAGTTAATTTTTTTAGTTGCACAATTTTTATACCATCCACCATAGGATGGGGGTATACTAATTTCGTTATTCTGTTTGTAACACCTCGAAGTATGGGTCTGAGACCCCATAAAGTATATATGTTCTTGATCGTCATGTCATTTTAAGTCAATCTAGCCATCTACGTCCCTCTGACCGTCCGTCGTCCGCACCGTCCGTCCGTCCATCTGCACTCTAAATTTCGAATGAGTAAAGCTAGCCACTTGAAATTTTGCACAAATACTTCTTATTAGTGTAAGTCGGTTGGGATTGTAAATGGGCCAAATCAGTCCATGTTTTGATACAGCTGCCATATAAATCGATCTTGGGTCTTGACTTCTTGAGCCCCTAGAGGGCGCAATTCTCATCCGATTTGACTGAAATTTTGCACATGGTGTTTCGGTATCACTTCCAATAACTACGCTAAGTATGGTTTAAATCGGTCAATGTTTTGATATAGCTGCCATATAAACCGATCTTGGGTCTTGACTTCTTGAGCCCCTAGAGGGCGCAATTCTCGTCCGATTAGGCTGAAATTTTGCACGTGGTGTTTCGGTATCACTTCCAATAACTACGCTAAGTATGGTTTAAATCGGTCCATGTTTTGATACAGCTGCCATATAAACCGATCTTGGGTCTTGACTTCTTGAGCCTCTAGAGGGCGCAATTCTCCTTCGATTTAACTCAAATTTTAAAAGTAGTGTTTTGGTATCACTTCCAATGACTGCGGTAAGTACGGTTCAAATCGGTTCATTGTTTGATATAGCTGCCATATAGACCGATCTTGGGTCTTGACTTCCTGAGCCTCTAGAGGGCGCAATTTTTATCCGATTTGGATGTAATTTTTCATGTGGTGTTCTAGTATCGCTTCCAACAACTGCGCTAAGTAGGGTTTAAATCGGTCCATGTTTTGATACAGCTGCCATATAAACCGATCTTGGGTCTTAACTTCTTGAGCCTCTAGAGGGCTCAATTCTTGTCCGATTTGACTGATATTTCCCACGTGGTGTTTTGGTATCACTTTCAACAACTGTGTTGAGTATGATTTAAATCGGCTCGTAATCTGGTATAGCTGCCATATGAACCGATCTTGGGTCTTGACTTCTTGAGCCTCTAGAGGGCGCAGTTTTCCTCCGTTTCGGCTGAAATTTTGCATGAGGTGATTTGTTATGACTTCCAACAAATGTGTTAAATATGACGCAAATCGGTACATAACCTAATATAGCTGCCATATGAACCGATCTGCGATCTTGACTTCTTGAGCCGCTAGAGGGCGCAATTCTCATCCGATTTGGCAGAAATTTTGTTCAACGGCTTCTCTCATGACCTTCAGCATAGGTGTCTAATATGGTCTAAATCGATATATAGCTTGATACAGCTCCCATATAAACCGATCTCCCGATTTTGCTTCTTGAGCCCCAACAAGGCGCAATTCTTATCCGAATGAACTGAAATATTACACAATGACTTGTACAATGTTCAGCACTCATTTATGGTCCGATTTGGACTACAACTTGATATAGCTCCAATAGCACAACCGTTTTTATTCAAAATTCTTTGTTTGCCTAAAAAGAGATACTGCACATAGAACTCGACAAATGCGATCCATGGTGGAAGGTATATAAGATTCGGCCCGGCCGAACTTAGCACGCTCTTACTTGTTTTATGCTCAAAGTGCTTTGTTGTGACTTCTTACATCCATACCAAGTAAAGGGTGATTTTTTTGAGGTTAGGATTTTCATGCATTAGTATTTGACAGATCACGTGGGATTTCAGACATGGTGTCAAAGAGAAAGATGCTCAGTATGCTTTGACATTTCATCATGAATAGACTTACTAACGAGCAACGCTTGCAAATCATTGAATTTTATTACCAAAATCAGTGTTCGGTTCGAAATGTGTTCATTCACCGTAACGTTGCGTCCAACAGCATCTTTGAAAAAATACGGTCCAATGATTCCACCAGCGTACAAACAGTGCATTTTTCGGGATGCATGGGCAGTTCTTGAACGGCTTCTGGTTGCTCTTCACTCCAAATGCGGCAATTTTGCTTATTTACGTAGCCATTCAACCAGAAATGAGCCTCATCGCTGAACAAAATTTGTCAAAATTTGAACACATTTCGAACCGAACACTGATTTTGGTAATAAAATTCAATGATTTGCAAGCGTTGCTCGTTAGTAAGTCTATTCATGATGAAATGTCAAAGCATACTGAGCATCTTTCTCTTTGACACCATGTCTGAAATCCCACGTGATCTGTCAAATACTAATGCATGAAAATCCTAACCTCAAAAAAATCACCCTTTATGACCAAATCGATCCATAACCTAGTATAGCTGCAATCTCTCGATTTGATTTTTTTAGCCACTGGAAGACTCAATTATTACAAGATTAGGATAAAATTTTGCACAGAGTGTTTTATTATGCCTTGTATGGTTCAAATTTGAATTTAGCGGTATATAGCTCTCATATGAGCCGATCTCCCGATTTGTCTTCAGAAACCACTAGAGAGGGCAATTATAATCCAATTTGCATGAAATGTTGCTCGCGATGTTTTGTTATGACCACATCCAGTATGGTCTATATATATTTTTAACCAAACTTCTTGGCCCTACGGTGCCCTCCCCATTGTGCATGCTATGAAAATATCTCTTAAAATTCCTCATCATATCGAAACTATTAAAAGAAGGCAACAAAGGGTTTGTTCAAATGGTTACGGTGGTAATAAACTTATAATCAAACAATAAATGGATGTCATGTTCTCGTGTTCGCAACTCCCATCCAACCGTTCCATTGTCACAGAGATGAAAGCGAGAAATTGTAGAACTGCCTTTGTTCGGCAGTTAACAGGCATCAAAATATTGCACAAATCACTTGCTAATGACAATTTTCATGTGTAGGGCTCTTCTCAATATGGCTTAGGCCTACTTGGGATTTTTTCGCTATGTTGTTATCCTGTTACACAAAAAAGGGGGTGCGATAAAACCAAAAAAATTGCTAGCGTAAAAAAAAAATGTTCTTCTGTTATCCTTTTTTTAGAGTTACACACACTCACAATGTCCTTTCTCAAGTCATGCAGTATGCAACCCTTTTCCCATTTTCAATCTTTAGATGGGCATCCATGTACGCTGCTTTATTAGTTTGTTAAATGAATTATGAAAACGTTGCAAGACTTTTGGCTGCGAATTTGAAGCTGTTTCGTTGGAAAGTAGCACCATTTGTTGCCCGGTCACTGGACTGGGCGTTGATTTGAAAACATTTGTCTTTTATGACCATTCGTGGGTTTAGTTTTTTTTTTTTTCAACTCCTTTTTGTGGACCAAATGTAGGGCGTTAACCGTTGCACAAACAGGTTTTCTATATGTATGTTGGACAATGTGCGTTAGAAGGGGTGTAGCAATTGTTTTTAATGTTTAAAAAATTACCTTCAGTAAATGACAAAAAAGCAAAACCTAGAAACAACATCATTTATTATGCAGTTGGTAAATATTTTTTTTTTTTTTTTCAAAAATTACAATTAGAAAAAAAGAAACGAAGACATACATCGTTTAAAATGCATGTTGTGTGGTGAACACCAAAAGGGTTACAAAAGGATTTGACTTGTCATGAAATTGTATTAATATCGTTGGCATTTCAGTTGCTGTCTGAAGATGCTGTAAATCATTTTTGAATTTTACGGCTAAAGTGTGGATTAATGAACATGTAACAAATGCTAACATAATTGCACCTGAACAAAATCTGCGCTCTGTTACCCTGTATACCATACACTGAAAAAAAGTTTCAAGTTTCAAGCCAAAGACTAGCAAACTTAACTTAAAGCCAACTTTTGGTGAAAAATATTTTCCTTGATATTAGGGATTTCTATACCCACCACCGAAAGATGGGGGTATATTCATTTTGTCATTCCGTTTGCAACACATCGAAATATCCATTTCCGATCCTATAAAGTATATATATTCTTGATCAGAGTAAAAATCTAAGACGATCTAGACATGTCCGTCCGTCTGTCTGTTGAAATCACGCTACAGTCTTTAAAAATAAAGATATTGAGCTGAAATTTTGCACAGTTTCTTTTTATGTCCATAAGCAGGTTAAGTTCGAATATGGGCAATATCGGACTATATCTTCATATAGCCCCCATATAGACCGAACCGCCGATTTAGGGTCTTAGGCCCATAAAAGTCACATTTATTGTCCGATTTTGCTGAAATTTGGGACAGTAAGTTGTGTTAGGCCCTTCGACATCCTTCGTCAATTTGGCTCAGAACGGTTCAGATTTGAATATAGCAGCCATATAGACGGATCCTCCGATTTAGGGTCTTAGGCCCATAAAAGCAACATTAATTATCCGATTTTGCTGAAATTTGGGACAGTGAGTTGCGTTATGCCCTTCGACATCTTTTGTCAGTTCGGCTCAGATCGGTTTAGATTTGAATATAGCTCCCATATAGACCGATACTCCGATTTAGGGTCTTAGGCCCATAAAAGCCACATTTATTGTCCGATTTTGCTGAAATTTGGGAGAGTAAGTTGTGTTAGGACCTTCGACATCCTTCGTCAATTTGGCTCAGATCGGTTCAGATTTGAATATAGCTCCCATATAGACCGATCCGCCGATTTAGGGTCTTAGGCACATAAAAGCCACATTTATTGTCCGATTTTGCTGAAATTTGGAACAGTAAGTTGTGTTAGGCCCTTCGACATCCTTCGTCAATTTGGCTCAGATCGGTTCAGATTTGAATATAGCTGCCATATAGACCGATCCTTCGATTTAGGGTCTTAGGCCCATAAAATCCACATTTATTGTCCGATTTTGCTGAAATTTGGGAGAGTAAGTTGTGTTAGGACCTTCGACATCCTTCGTCAATTTGGCTCAGATCGGTTCAGATTTGAATATAGCTCCCATATAGACCGATACTCCGATTAAGGGTCTTAGGCCCATAAAAGCCACATTTATTATCCGATTTTGCTGAAGTTTGGGACAGTAAGTTGTGTTAGGCCTTTTGACATCCTTCGTCAATTTGGCTCAGAGCGGTTCAGATTTGAATATAGCTGCCATATAGACGGATCCTCCGATTTAGGGTCTTAGGCCCATAAAAGCCACATTTATTGTCCGATTTTGCTGAAATTTGGGACAGTGCGTTGTGTTAGGCCTTTTGATATCCCTCATCAATTTGGTGTAGATCGGTCCAGTTTTGGATACAGCTGCCATATAGACCGATCTCTCGATTTCATGTTTTGGGCCCATAAAAGGCGCGTTTATTGTCTGATGTCGCCGAAATTTGGGACAGTGTGTTAAGTTAAGCCCCTCGACATAATTCTGCAATATGGCACAGATCGGTTAAGATTTGGATATAGCTGTCATATAGACCGATCTCTCTATTTAAGGTTTTGGGCCCATAAAGGATGCATTTTTTGTCCGGTGCCGCCGAAATTCAGGAAAGTGAGTTGAGTTAGGCCCTTCGACATTTTTCTGAAACTTGGCCCAAATCGGTTCAGATTTGGATATAGCTGCCATGTAGACCGATATCTTGATTCAAAGCTTTGGCCCCATAATAGGCGTATTTATAATCCGATTTCACTGAAATTTGACACAGTGACTTATGTTAGGCTTTTCGAAATCCGTGTAGTGTGTAGCTCAGATTGGTTTATTTTTAGTTAAAGCTTAAAAGACCAATATGTTGCTATACACACTTGAACAATGACTTGAACTTATAAGTATTTGGTCCTAATCGGAACATATTTTGATATACCAGCTATGGAATAAAAGGTATACAATTTTCACCGGATTTTGATGAAAGGTGGCTTACGTATATTCCCGAGGTGGTGGGTATCCAAAGTTCGGCCCGGCTGAACTTAACGCCTTTTTACTTGTTATTAGTGTAGGTCGGTTGGAATTGTAAATGGGCCAAATCGGTCCATGTTTTGGTATAGCTGTCATATAAACCGATCAAGGTTATTGCCTTCTTGAGCCTTTAGAGGGCGCAATTCGCATCTGATATGGCAGAAATTTTGTATAACGGCTTCTCGCATGACCTTCAACATTCTTGCCTATTATGGTCTAAATCGATCTATAGCTTGATACAGCTCCCATATAAACCTATCGCCAGATTTTTCTTTTTGAGCCCGTACAAGGCGCAATTCTTATCCGAATGAACTGAAATACACAAAACACAATGACTTCTACAATGTTCAGCATTCAATTCATTTATGGTCCGAATCGGTCTATAACCTGATATAGCTCTAATAGCATAACAGTTCTTATTCAATATTCTTTGTTTGTCCAAAAAGAGATACCGCGCATAGAACACGACAAACACGGCCCCGAACTTAGCACGCTCTTACTTGTTTTTTTGTTTCTTTTATATTTTTTAATAAACTTTTTTGTATTTTCCACAAATCACAAAAATTATTCAAGTCCCCTTTCGTCAATTTACTTGAAATAGGAAATTCACATACACTCAACAAACAACAAATCTCCCCTACTGCACAATCAGTCACATATAAACTCACTACACTCACATGCATGGTCATACACTTGGTCATGTTGCATATGGGCAAAAAGGATTTGCAAAACACAAATCGCCCCGCATAGTCAATCTCGGGGTAAAAACCATTTGACAATTCATTATGTTACGGAAGTTAAACTCAAAACTGCAATTTCCCCTAGAACCAATTATAGAAAAATTTTAAATACATTCCCACATCATACAACTTACTCCCCCACCTGCCTCTAAAAACCATTCCAGTTCAATTGCATGGCATGGCCATTCGCCAAGCAGACTGAGAGACATTTATGGCTGGGCTGGGGTTTTCATAAGGATATGCATTGAAAAAAAGCAAAAGAAAGACGATTACAAAAATTGTGCAAAAATAAAGAAAAATGCAAACCCAAAAATATTGGAGGTAAGTTGAAACAAACCATTGGAGCTGTATTACTACAGGCTTTCCATTTGCACCTTGCGAAGGTGAACATAACTTTTTTGCAAATGCTTAATAGGTAACAGTATTTGGAGACAATACAAATTTCGCTTGAATAAAGTAAGGTTCGCTTGAGTATTATAGGAACAACTGACCGACAAATGCAATAAAGAAGGGTTATCCTAATAATAACCTCCACCATAGGATGAGGGGTATACTAATTTCGTCGTTCTGTTTGTAACTACTCGAAATATTCGTCTGAGACCCCATAAAGTATATATATTCTTGATCATCGTGACATTTTATGTCGATCTAGTCATGTCCGTCCGTCTGTCTGTCCCTCTGTCCGTCGGTCTGTCTGTCGAAAGCACGCTAACTTTCGAACAAGCCGCTTGAAATTTTGCACAAATATTTCTTATTAATGTAGGTCCGTTGGGATTGTAAATGGGCCATATCGGTCCATGTTATATCGAAACCGGTGCCATATAAACCTTCTTCGACCTTGACTTCTTCAGCCTCTAGAGGGCGCAATTTGTGTTTTGTTATGATATCCAACAACTGTGCAAAGTATGGTTCAAATCGGTCCATAACCTGATATAGCTGCCATATAAACCGATCTTGGGTCTTGACTCCTTGAGCCTCTAGAGGGCGCAATTCTTATCCGATTGGAATGAAATTTTGCACGACGTGTTTCGCTATGACTTCCAACAACTGTGCTGAGTTAGGTTAAAATCGGTCAACAACCTGATATAGCTGCCATATAAACCGATCTTGAATCTTGACTTCTTGAGCCACTAGAGGGCGCAATTCTAATAAGGTTCAAATCAGTAAATAACCTGATATAAAAATTTGCAAATTTTGCCCATGAACATTCCATTAAGGAACAGGGGCAAACTCCTCGCATATCAATGAGTGCAGTCCGATTCAAGTTTAAGCTCAATGATAAGGGGCCTCCTTTTCATAGCCGAATCCGAACGGCATGCCGCAGTGCGACACCTATTTGGAGAGAAGTTTTACATGGCATAGTACCTCACAAATGTTGCCAGCATTAGGAGGGGAAAACCACCAATGACAATTTTTTCTGATGCTATCCCCAGGATTCGAACCCAGGCGTTCAGCGTCATAGGCGGACATGCTAACCTCTGCGCTACTGTGGCCTCCAATACCCCGATATAGCTTCCATATAAACCTAACTGGGATCTTGACTCCTTGAGCCTCTAGAGGTCGTAAATATTATTCGATTTGTCT
Organism: Stomoxys calcitrans; assembly: GCF_963082655.1. NCBI lineage: Eukaryota > Metazoa > Arthropoda > Insecta > Diptera > Muscidae > Stomoxys > Stomoxys calcitrans. Next base: position 167,501,759 of record NC_081555.1, on the reverse strand, counting down.
GAAATTTTGTACGACGGATCCTCTCATGACCATCAACATACGTGTTTATTATGGTCTGAATCGGTCTATAGCCTGATACAGCTCCCATATAAATCGATCACTCTAGTTTATTCTTGAGTCCCCAAAGAGCGCAATTCTTATTCGATTGGAATGAAATTTTGCACGACGTGTTTCGCTCTGACTTCCAACAATTGTGCTAAGTATGGCGCAAATCGGCCCATAACCTAATATAGCTGCAATATAAACCGATCTTGGGTCTTGACTTCTTGAGCCTCTAGAGGGCGCAATTCTTATCTGATTGGAATGAAATTTTGCACGACGTGATTCGCTCTGATTTCCAACGACTGTACTAAGTATGGCGCAAATCGGTTCATAACCTGATATAGCTGCCATATAAACCGATCTTGAATTTTAACTTCTAGAGCCACTAGAGGGCGCAATTCTTATTAGATCTAAATGAAAGTTTGCACGTAGTATTTTGTTATGATATCCAACAACTGTGCCAAGTACGGGTGAAATCAATGCATATCCTCATATAGCTGCCATATAAACCGATCTGGGATCTTGACTTCTTGAGCCACTAGAGGGCGCAATTCTAATCTGATTTGGCTGAAATTTTGTACAACAGCTTCTCTCATGACCTTCAACATTCGTGTCTAATATGGTCTGAATCGATCTATAGCTTGATATAGCTCCCATATCAACCGATCTCCCGTTTTTGATTTTTGAGCCCGTATATGGAGCAATTCTTATCCAAATGGGCTGAAATACACAAAAAAACACAATGACTTGTACAATGATCAGCATTCAAATCATTTATGGTCCGAATCGTACTATAACCTGATATAGCTCCAATAGCATAACAGTTCATAATCAGTATTCTTTGTTTGCCTAAAAAGAGATAGCGCACAAAGAACTCGACAAATGTGATCCATGGTGGAGGATATATAAGATTCGGCCCGGCCGAACTTAACGCCTTTTTACTTGTTTTGCCTAAGATGAGATGTCGGGAAAAGAACTCGACAAATGCGATGCATGGTGGAGGGTATATAAGATTCGGCCCGACCGAACTTAGCACGCTTTTATTTGTTTTTCCTTTTAGAATACCCAATTTATTGTATTGGGGCAATTGATGATTTAGGGTATAGACAATCCCAAGGCCACCGTGGTCCAGAGGCTAGCATGTCCGCCCACAACGCCTGGGCTCAAATCCCGATGTGAACACCATAAGACTTTTCAGCGGTAGTTATTCCCCTACTTATGCTGGCTGCATTAGTGAGGTATCCTTACATGTTAAAGCCAAGTGGTGTCGCTATGCGGCACGTCATTTCGACTCGGCCTAAAAAAGAGCTTAAACTTTAGTGTGATTGAGAGAAGTATCCCCTGTTCCTTACAATCTATAGCCGCCCGTCTTTTCTACTGTAAAAATTCATAAGTTAGACTCAAATTTGTTTCACCATACTGTGATAACTCTTTGCGTTACCTTACCATCTCTTCCGTTCTTAAACATATTCCCACACATACATGAAAACATTAAAAGGAATCCGGTCAGGACATAGGACATTACCCAAAAGACTTGGGCTTCATAAATTGAAATCAGAATCGTTGTAATGTTAAAGTAAAAAGAAAATGAACGATTCAAAAAAAGAACGACGCGACCATCTCTCACAGACAGTGAAACTAAAGAATAATTGAGGATTTTATGTTGTCTGCTCCCCATTGGATGACATGGGAGAGAGAGCAGTGATGTGGAGTTACAAACTTGATACGACTTGTCAAAGGTAGTATCGGGTGCGGTGTAGCTGTAGGTGGAGGTGTTGTTTATAGCCTCTGGCCATGACATTTCGCCCACTACTTCAGTTTGATTTTACTGCCAATTACTAACCAATCTACATATGTATGTTAAAGTAATACGCAGCTCCTGCACAAATGGGAAGAAGCGAACGAGCCAGGGAGCAATAGCAGTTTATAAAAACTGAGAAACAGTGTTGCCACATATGGCTATCATGAATAAATGAAAAAATTTCGATACTTATTTACCTAGCAAAAATTATTTGTTCCATAAAATCTTTAATAAAATTCCTCATAAATACCTGGCCTATTTTTTTTAAGAAACAAGTAAAAGCGTGCTAAGTTCGGCCGGGCCGAATCTTATGTACCCTATACCATTGATCGCATTGGTCGAGTTCTTTCCCGGAATCTATTTTTAGACAAACAAAGGCTAAAAGAAACGTATTGCTATGCTAATTAAATTGAGTGTAGGAGACCACAGTAGAAGTATATGTGTAAAATTTCACCAAAATCGAATAAGAATAGGGCCTTTTAGGTAAAAGTAAAATAGGGAGATCGGGGGATAGAGATAGGGGAGCTATATCAGGCTGAAGACCGATTCAGACCATATTAGACACATATATTGAAGTATATTGGGAGAAACCGTTGTACAAAATTTCAGCCTAATCGGATAATAATTACGCCCTCTAGAGGCTCAAGAAGTCAAGATCCCAAATCGGTTTATATGGCAGCTATAATAGGTTATGGACCGATTGCGCCCTCTAATGGGTCAAGAAGTCAAGGTCCAAGATCGGTTTATATGGCAGCTATAATAGGTTATAGACCGATTTGAACCATATTTGGCACAGTTGTTGGAAGTCATAACAAAACACTTCATTCAAAATTTCAGCCAAATAGGATAGGAACTACGCCCTCTAATGGGTCAAGAAGTCAAGACCCAAGATCGGTTTATACAACAGCTATGTTAGGTTATGGACCGATTTGAACCATAATTGGCACAGTTGTTAGAAACTATCACAAAACATCTCATGCAAAACTTCAGCCAAATCGGATACGAATTGTGACCTCTAGTGGCTCAAGATCGGTTTATATGGCAGCTATATCAAAACATGGACCGATATGGCCCATTTACAATCCCAACCGACCTACACTTATAAGAAGCCGATTTAGGGTCTTAGGCCAATAAAAGCAACATTTATTATCCGATTTTGCTGAAATTTGGAACAATGAGTTGTGTTAGGCCCTTCGACATCTTTCTGCAATTTGGCTCAGATCGCTCCAGATTTGAATATAGCTGTCATATAGACCGATCCCTCAATTTAAGGCTTTGGCCCCATTAGAGGCGCATTTATTATCCGATTAAGTTGAAATTTGGGACAGTGAATTGTGTTAGGCCCTTCGACATCTTTCTGTAATATGGCTCAGATCGGTCCAGATTTTGATATAGCCGTCTATTAACCGATCCGCCGATTTAGGGTCTTAGGCCCATAAAAGCCACATTTATTACCCGATTTTGCCGAAATTTGGGACAGTGTGTTATGTTAGGTCCTTCGGCATCCTTCTTCAATTAGGCCCAGATCGGTCCAGATTTGAACATAGCTGCCGTATAGACCGATCTCTCGATTTAAAGTTTTGGGCCCATAAAAGGCGTATTTATTGTCCCATGTCATCGAAATTTGGGACAATGAGTTGTGTTAGGCTCTTCGACATTTTTCTGCAACTTAACTGAAATCGGTCCAGATTTGAATATAGCTGCCATATAGACCGATATCTCGATTTAAAATCTTGGCCCCATTAAAGGCGCATTTATTGTCCGATGTTGACGAAATTTGGGAGAGTGAGTTATGTTAGGACCTTCAACACCCTTCTTTAGTTTGGCCTAGATCGGTCCAGATTTGAATATAGCTGCCATAAAGACCGATCTCTCGATTCAAGGTTTTGGGCCCATAAAAGGCTCATTTATTGTCCGATGTCGCCAAAAATTTTGGACAATGAGTTATGTTAGGACCTTGGACATCCTTCTTTAGTTTCGCCCAGATCGGTTCAGATTTGAATGAAGCTGCCATATACACCGATCTCTCGATTCAAGGTCTTGGCCTCATAAAAGGCACATTTATAGTCCGATGTCGTCGAAATTTTGGACATTGAGTTGTGTTAGAACCTTCGGCATCCTTCTTTAGTTTGGCCCAGATCGCTCTAGATTTGGATATAGCTGTCATATAGACCGATCCGCCGATTTAGGGTCTTAGGCCCACAAAAGCCACATTTATTATCCGATTTCGCCGAAATTTGGGACAGTGTGTTATGTTAGGTCCTTCGACATCCTTCTTTAGTTTTGCCCAGATCGGTTCAGATTTGAATATAGCTGCCATATACACCGATCTCTCGGTTTAAGGTGTTGAGCCCATAAAAGGCGCATTTATTGTCCGATGTCGTCGAAATTTTGGACAGTGAGTTGTGTTAGGACCTTCGACATCCTTCTTCAACTTGGTCTAAATCGGTCCAGATTTGGATCTAGCTGCCAAATAGACCGATAACTCGATTTAAAGTTTTGGCCCAATAAAAAGCGCATTTATAATCCGATTTTACTGAAATTTGACACAGTGACTTATTTTAAGCTTTTCGACAACCCTGTCGTATATGGTTCAGATCGGTCTATTTTTAGACATAGCTATTAAAAAGATCAAAATTTTGTTATACACAATTGAACGACGATTTGTACTTATTGGTATTTGGTCCAAAACGGAACATATTTCGATATAGCTGGTATGGAACATAAGGTATGCATTTTTCACCGGATTTTGACAAAACGTGGTTTACATATATACCCGAGGTGGTGGGTATTCAAATTTCGGCCCGGCCGAACATGACGCCTTTTTACTTGTTTTTTAAAAAAATTTAATATTTTCTATGAACATTTTCTATCTAAATTTCTTAAAAAATTCAACATTTTTAAAATTTTTTAGTATTTGTTTTCCTATGGCAACATTGGTCACAGATCCAGATATGATATTTACAAGCTGACTCTTGTCTTCAGGGGCGGTAGATGGTGTTATTCCCGTTCTCACTTTTCTTGCATTTTATTCTCCACATTGTTGGTGAAAAATGGCGTCTGATAAATTATATAGACTTTATAGATATTTTCAAAGAGAGGCCTTCTGCCTACACTTGGCATTCTGTGTGAGTGGTGTAGAAAAAGCAAAGATAAAAAAGCGAAAGGCTAGTGGCTGTCAAAGGTCCTGCTGCTGGAATTGACCCTATCCCATCCCTATATAGTCGGTGATGGTGTTGGCAGTAGTGGTAATGCCTGCATATAAATAACGCCTGTGGCCATAAAAAAGCCCAACATGTTTGGTAACTATAGTGGACAACCAACCATCATGTGTAACAATTTAACATTGCCAGCCGTTCTGCAACCCAGCCTAGCAGGACTTCATCATGACCGGGGGCATGGGCAAAGGCAATAAAACACATACTTTAGTTAAGTTTTGGGCTCATACGACTTGTTGTTAGTGTTTCTGTTTTTTTTTCACTCAATATTGCTTTTGAGTTGTTTTATTTTTTCACATTTTTTCGTTTCTGTGTCTATGGTATAGCCTTTTTCAGTTGAGGAGGAGTAGGCGAAAATTTAAAGTGTCTATAATTTTGATGGCATTGCAAAGCATAGTTAGCATAGTAGTAGGTTGGGTCAGTTGGGGTTCTGGGCTATGCAATGAATTTATCTTTTGGGGCTCTAAACGGTGGCAGGAGTAGTGCTGAGTTTTGGAAGAGCTTAAATTACGAAAATATTTATTGGCCGTACGGCTGAGAAAAATGTTGTTACATAAATGTGAGAAATGACAATAAATTTTGTTTTGAAAGCCTCATGGTAAGGCTATTAAAGATGGTGGTAAAGCTTTATGGTGAGAAGAAAAGGAAAATAGTAAGCTTAACTGAAATAGGGAATCTTGAATTAAATCAGTAACTGATAATAATAGCGCTCTCTACAAATTACAAATACAAATTTTGCCCATGAACATTCCACTAAAGAAGAGGGGCAAACTTCTCACATATCTATGAGTGCAGTTTAAGCTCAATGATAAGGGACCTCCTTTTTATAGCCGAGTCCGAACGGCGTGCCGCGTGCCTCTTTGGAGAGAAATTTTACATGGCATAGTACCTCACAAATGTTGCCAGAATTAGGAGGGGAAAACCACCGCTGAACATTTTTTCTGATGATCTCGCCTGGATTCGAACCCAGGCGTTCAGCGTCATAGACGGTCATGTCAATAGCGCCCTCTAGAGGCTCAAAAAGTCTAATAGGAAGAACGGCTTATATGGAAGCTTATCAGGTTATAGACGGATCTGGACCATACTAGGCTAAGTTGTTGAAAGTCAAAACGAAACGCCATGTGCAAAATTTAAGTCAAATTGGATAAGAATTGGACCCTCTAGAGCTCAAAAAAGACAAATCGGAAGACCAATTTATATGGCATGTGGATCAAAAAATAAACTTATTTGCCCCACTTACAATCGCAACCGACCTACACTAAATAAAGGTATTTGTGCAAAATTTCAACCGCCTAGCTTTACTCCTTTTAAGGTTAACATGGTTTAGACAGACATACAGAAGGACGGCCGTGGTTAAAACGCCATAGAATGTCAAGGCTATCAAGATTATATATGTTACTAGTCGAACCGGACCCGCTCCGTTGCCCCTTTTTCTACTCTCTAATATCTTTTTAGTGTGGGGCCACTTCGCCCTGAATGCGGATATCGAATTCGTGCCATTGTACCCTATGACGCTGAACGCGTTCGAATCCTGGCGAGAACATCGGACATAGCAGTGTTTATCCCCTCTTAATGCTGGCGACATGTGCGAGGTACAATGCCATGCATGGTCATTTACAAAATTTTTGCCCAAAGAGGTGTCACACTGTGGGACGTCGTTCGGTCTCGGCTAGGTCCCTTATCATTGAGTGCAAACTTGAATCGAAAAGCATTCATTGATGTGTGAGAATTTGCCCCTTCTCGGTTCCTGGTGGTAATGTTCTTCCTTAGGGTAATGTTTTCATTAGGGGAGGGATGGCACCTCAGACATTTCGACTCAAATATGGATATCAAAATCGTGGTGCGTTACCAAATCCCTTTAATTTGAGCCCCATATTGCCGTGGCCGGAAAATATAAACCGTTTGGAGGGTGTTTTGGGGCTGAGGCGGCCACCGGCACTTTGCACTTAAACTAGATATCAAATTCGTTCTTTATTGGCTTGGCTCCAAAATTGAACATCGAATTCGTTTTCTACTATTGAATACCTTTCATTTGAGTCCCATATTGTCTTAATGGGTCAAATAACCCATTTGACGTATCTTGAGGAGGAAAAGCGTCGCCATAGTATTTGCTCTTTTGACACTTCTCTTCAGTAAGGTTTTCCATTTTATGATAGAAAAATTAACGAGCCAACAGCGAGTCGAAGTTATTAAAATTTTCTACCGAAATTTGTAGTCCGTAAAGCCACTGACATTTTAATCGAAAAATCATCTTCAGCTATTAGGCTGATTTCAGGCTGAATGGCTTCGTCAATAAGCAAAATATGCGTTATTGGTCAGACAGCAATCAACACGTACTCTCTGAGTCATCATTGCATCCCAAAAACACTACGGGTTGGTGCGGTTTATGGACCTGCGGCGTCATTGGGCCGTACTTCTTCCGTGATGATTAAGACTGGCACGTTACTGTGATTAGGATTTGCTACCGTTCAGTGTTAACAGAATATTTTTGGCCCGAGTTAAATAATATGGACTTGGAGGACACGTGGTTGCAACAGGACAAGCCACAGCGAGTGTCACAATCAATTTATAGGAAACCAAGTATGGAAAACGTGTTATCTCACGAAATGGTCCAGTGACCGCCTCGGTCATTTGATTTGACACCATGAGACTATTTCCTATTGGGCTATGCCAACAACGCGAAATCGTAGCAGTATCGGCTCGCTTTATCGATTTATGTTTTATGGCCATTGAAGCCATCACACCTAATATGGCTGAAAGTCTTCTAACCAAAGACGAAACGCGTCCCATAGTGGTTGGTGTATGTTGCTATCTTTGGCTTTCCTTTTCCATTTGCATCTCCAATCATTGAGCTCATCTCGAAAGAGAAACAAATAAAAATAGTTTCAACCAAATCGAATAATTATTCCGCCTCTTAGGGGCTAAAGAAGTCTAATCTGGCGGTCGGTTTATATGGACCATACTTGGCAAAGCAAATCTTTATGTGCAAAATGAAGTTATAAACCGATTTCGATGATACCTGACACAGCTCTTAGAAGTAAAAACAATTACCGCCTGCAAAACTTCAGCCAAATCGGTTAAGAACGTGTCCTCTAAAATCTCAAGAAGTCAAGATGAAGATATGGCAGCTCTATCAAAACATGGAACGATATGGCCCATTAGCCATACCAACCGACCTACACTAATAGGAAGTATTTGTGCAAAATTGTAGGCGCCTAGATCTCATCCTCTGAAAATTAGGAATAAATAGACAGAACGAGGGACAACGCTAAATCAACTTACTAAGTCAAGATGATCAGGAATATATGTACTTTACAAGGTCTCAGAGATGGTAGAAATGGACTGACAAGACTAGTATACCCCCATCCTATGATGGAGGTTATAACAAGTAAAAATGTGCTAAGTTTGGCCGGGCCAAATCTTGTGATCATTCATCACCATGGTTTCCGTGTTTGAATTAGTATACAACAAACAAATCAGGAATTGATTGCAGCTGCTATGGTATTATACGTAATTCGGTTGTTGGAAGATGAAAATTGAGGCCTCTAGGAGCTCAAGAAGTCAAATCCAGGCATCGTATCGGTTCATATTTGGATATAGCCCCCATATAAACCCACCCCCAATTTTGTCTTCTTAAACCCCTAGAGATCTCAATTTTCATTGAGGACTTCCAAAATCACTGCCTAGTGTGATCCGTATCGGCCTATAAACTGATATAACTTTGTATGGGGGTTATATCAGTTTATAGATCAATTCGGATCATATTAGGCACTGATGTTGGAAGTTAGAACGGAAGTCCCTGTGCCAAATTGGATAAAAATCTAGGTCTCCAGAGGCTCAAGAAATCAAAACTAGGGATCGGTTTATATGGTTTTCGGTTTTTTCAAATCTGAATCGATACGACTCATTTGCAATCCCCAACGGCTTACCTCGATGAAAAGTATCTGTGCAAAATTTCAAACGGATATCTTTATTCTTTCGGACGCCATCGTGAATTCGACAGACGATCAAGAATATATATAGCTTATTGGATCTCAGGTTAAAATTCCCGGATTTTACTTCTTGAGCCCCTTGAAGCCCCAAATTCGATCAAATTTGGCTAAAATTTGGCACAAAGGCCTCTGCTATGACTTCCAATATCCGTGACAAGTACGATCCGAATCGGTCTTTGTGCTGATATAGCTCCCATATAAACCGGTCCCCAGATTTGACTTCCTGAGCCCCTAGAAGACTCATATTCCTCCTATTTGGCTAATGGCCGAGTATGATCCGAATCGGTCTAAAAACTGATAAAGCCACCATACAAACCAATAGTCAGGTTTGATTTCTTGAGTTCTTAGAGGCTGCAATTTTCAGCTGATTTGGCTGAAATTTGACACACAGACTTCTGCCGTGACTCCCAGCATTCGTGCAAAGTATGATACGAATCGGTTTATATACAGATAAAGGCCCCTTAAATACCGGTTGCCCGATATGAATACTTGGGACCATAGCAGCCGCAATCAATTCCCGATTTGATTGTTGCAAAATAATTCAAATTCGAACTGAGTTAAACAAGTAAAAAGGCGTTAAGTTCGGCCGGGCCGATCTTTGGATACCCACCACCTCGGGTATATATGTAAACCACCTTTCATCAAAATCCGGTGAATATTGCATACCTTATGTCCCATAGCAGTTATATCGAAATATGTTCCGATTTGGACCAAATACTAATAAGTAAAAGTCATTCTTCAATTGTGTATAACAAAATATTGGTCTTTTTAGTAGCTATATCTAAAAATAAACCGATCTGAACCATAAACGACACGGATGGGCAAATGCCTAACATAAGTCACTGTTTAAAATTTCAGTGAATTCGGATTATAAACGCGCCTTTTATGGGGCCAAGACTTTAAATCGAGATATCGGCCTACTTGGCAGCTATATCCAAATCTGGACCGATTTGAGCCAACTTGCAGAAAAATGTCGAAGAGTTTAACACAACGCACTGTCCCAAATTTCGGCGAAATCGGATCCATAAATCGAGAGATCGGTCTATATGGCAGCTATATCCAAATCTGCACCGATCTGAGCCAAATTAAATAAGGACGCCGAAGAGCCTAACACAACTCACTGTCTCAAATGTCAGCGACATCGGACAATAAATGCGACTTTTATGGTCCCAAAACCTTAAATCGAGAGATCGGTCTATATGGCAGCTATATCTAAATCTAAACCGATAAGGGCCAAATTGAAGAAAGATGTCGCAGGTCCTTACACAACTCACTGTCCAAAATTTTGGCAAAATTGTACAATAAATGCGCCTTTTATGGGCGCAAGACCTTAAATCGTGAGATCGGTCTATATGGCAGCTATATCCAAATCTGAACCGATCAGGGCCAAATTGAAGAAAGATGTCGAAGGTCCTAACACAACTCACTGTCCCAACTATCAGCAAACTCCGATAATAAATGTGGCTTTTATGGGCCTAAGACCCTAAATCGGCGGATCGGTCTATATGGCAGCTATATCCAAATCTAAACCGATAAGGGCCAAATTGAAGAAAGATGTCGAAGGTCCTAACACAACTCACTGTCCAAAATTTTGGCAAAGTCGTACAATAAATGCGCCTTTTATGGGCGCAAGACCTTAAATCGTGAGATCGGTCTATATGGCAGCTATATCTTAATCTAGACCGATCTGAGCCAAATTGACGAAGGATGTCGAAAGGCGTAATACAACTCACGGTCCCAAATTTCAGCAAAATCGGATAATAAGTGTGGCTTTTTTGGGCCTGAGACCCTAAATCGGAGGATCGGTCTATATGGCAGCTATATCCAAATCTGAATCGATCAGGGCCAAATTGAAGAAAGATGTAGAAGGTCCTAACACAACTCACTGTTTCATCTATCAGCAAAATCGAATAATAAATGTGGCTTTTATGGGCCTAAGATCCCAAATCGGCGGATCGGTCTATATGGGGGCCATATCAAGATATAGTCTGATATAGCCCATCTTCGAACTTAACCTGCTTATGGGCAAAAAAGAGAACCTGTGCAAGGTTTCAGCTCGATATCTCTATTTTTATAGACTGTAGCGTGATTTCAACAGAAAGACGGAGAGACGGACAGATCGTCTTAGATTTTTACGCTGATCAAGTATATACAAAATTCTTTATAGGGTAGGTAATCTAAAGTAATTCAACCTTTCACAATATCCACTGAGAACATCCTTGGCCACCTTAGATGGTCTAACAAATATTCAATGAAACGATTTCGATTCTCATTTAACCCTACCCCCTTCTTTTGTAAAATTTATTAAAGTTAATCATTTTGTAAAACAATATCTCTGTAAATAGGGGTGAGTAGCGATAGCTGAATGGTTGAGGTATTCAGCGTCTGATGTTGCCTGACACTGATGTGTCAAAGAGCTACCATTCAAGGACCCATAATGATGACAGCATCAGCAGTTACCATGCCAAGGAATAGAATTGAATGGTACAAACCACCCTTACTGTGACGAAATATAGAAATAATAAAAATTTATTATAAATTGTTGTTTACATCGTTTCGCAGCAGTTTAACGGGGTATGCGTTCAGCTTCAAGTTCGGATAAAAAAAAGGGTGTGAACTAGGCTATCATTTGTAATGCGTTCGTTTCACAGTTCTAGTCATCATCAACAACATCATATCTACTTCGCTGCAGTTGTTGTTGTTGCTACTGTTGCCACTGCCATAAAAAGTTATAAATCATGCAACATATTGCATAATTATTGTTTAGTTTCTGTGTATTTTTATACCCACCACCGAAGGAGGGGGGTATATCATCGAAATATCCATTTCCGACCCTATAATGCAATTTTTGCCCATGAACATTCCACTAAGGAACAGGGGCAAACTTCTCACATATCAATGAGTGCAGTCCGATTCCAGTTTTAAGCTCAATGATAAGGGGCCTCCATTTTATAGCCGAGTCCGAACGGCGTGCCGCAGTGTGACACCTCTTTGGAGAGAAGTTTTATATGGCATAATACCTCACAAATGTTGCCAGCATTAGGAGGGGAAAAGCACCGCTGAACATTTTTTCTGATGGTCTCGCCAGGATTCGAACCCAGGCGTTCAGCGTCATAGGCGGACATGCTAACCTCTGCGCTACAGTGGCCTCCGACCTTATAACGTATATATATTCTTGATCAGCGTAAAAATCTAAGACGATCTAGCCATGTCCGTCCGTCTGTCTGTTGAAATCACGCTACAGTCTTTAAAACTAGAGATATTGAGCTGAAACTTTGCACAGATTCTTTTTTTGCCTATAAGCAGGTTAAGTTGGAAGATGGGCTATATCGTACTATATCTCGATAAAGCCCCCATATAGACCGATCCGCCGATTTAGGGTCTAAGACCCATAAAAGCAACATTTATTATCCTATTTTGATGAAATTTGGGACAGTGAGTTGTGTTAGGTCCTGCGACATCTTTCTTCAATTTTGCCCAGATCGGTCCGGATAGGGATATAGCTGCCATATAGACCGATCCGCCGATCTAGGGTCTTAGGCTCATAAAAACCAAATTTATTATCCGATTTTGCTGAAATTTGAGACAGTGAGTTGTGTTAGGCCCTTCGACATCATTTTTGACGTTGGCCCAGATCGGTCCATATTTTGATATAGTTGCCATATAGACCGATCTCCCGATAAAGGGGCTAAAGCCCATAGAATGCACATTTTTTGTCCGATTTTGCCAAAATTATAAACAGTGAGTTGTGTTAGGCTCTTCGACATCCTTCTTCAATTTGGCCCAGATCGGTCCAGATTTGGATATAGCTGCCATATAGACCGATCATTCGATTTAAGCTTTTGGGCCTATAAAAGGAGCATTTATTGTCCGATGTCGCCGAAATGTGGGACAGTGAGCTAAGTTAAGCCCCTCGACAAATTTCTGCAAGTTGGCACAGATCGAACAAAATTCGTCTATAGCTGCCATATAGACCGA
>NC_081555.1:167423728-167483728 GCF_963082655.1 Stomoxys calcitrans | reverse complement strand
GACTGAATTGAACCATACTGAGCACAGTTGTTGGAAATCGTAACAAAATATCTCATACACAATTTCTGCCAAATAGGATAAGAACAGCGCCCTCTAGTGGCTTAAAAAGTCAAAATTCAAGTTTGATTTATATGACAGCTGTATCAGTTAATGGACCGATTTGAACCATACTTAGAACAGTCATGAGAAGTCATAACAAAACATTTCATGCAAAATTTTTGACAAATAGGATAAGAACTGCGGCCTCTAGAGGCTCAGGAGGTCAAGATTCAAGATCGATTTATATGACAGCTGTATCAGTTAATGGACCGATTTGAACCGTAATTTCCACAGTTGTTGGCAATCAAAGCGAAACACGTCGTGCAAAATGTCAGCCAAATCAGATAAGAATTCCGTCCTCTAGAGGCTCAGAAATCAAGACCCCAGATCGGTTTATAAGGTTTATATACTGAGCACAGTTATTAGAAGTCATAACAAAACATTTCATGCAAAATTTCTGCCAAATAGAATAAGAACTGCGCCCTCTAGTGGCTCAGGAAGTCAAGATTCAAGATCGATTTATATGGCAGCTATATCAGTTTATGGACCGATTTGAACCATACTTGCCACAGTTGTTATCAATCAAAGCGAAACACGTCGTGCAAAATGTCAGCCAAATCAGATAGGAATTGCGTCCTCTAGAGGCTCAAGAAGTCAAGAACCCAGATCGGTTTATATGACAGCTATATCAGGTTATGGACCGATTTGAATCATACTTAGGACAGTTATTAGAAGTCATAACAAATTTCATACAAAATTTCTGCCAAATAGGATAAGAACTGCGCCCTCTAGTGGCTCAAGAAGTCAAAATTCAAGACCGATTTATATGGCAGCTATATCAAAACCTGGACCGATATGACCCATTTACAATCCCAATCGACCAACACCAATGCGAAGTATTTGTGCAAAATTTCAAGCACCTAGCTATACTCCTTCGAAAGTTAGCGTGCTTTCGACAGACAGAGGAACGGACGGATCGACGGGTAGACGGACGGTCATGGCTAGATCGAATTAAAATGTCACGACGATCAAGAATACATATATATATTATGGGGTCTTAGACGCTTGTTTAGAGGTGCTACCAACAGAATAACGAAATTAGTATACACCCATCCTATGGTGGAGGGTATAAAAATAAAGATATTGAGCTGAACCTAAGCACTGAATCTTCTTTTGTCCATAAGTAGGGTAGGGTCGAAGATGTGCTACAGGACTATATCTTCATATAACCCCCATATAGAGCGATTGGCCGATTTAGGGTCTTAGGCCCATAAAAGCCACATTTATTATCCGAATTCGCTGAAATTTGGGACAGTGAGTTGTGTTAGGTCCTTCGACATCCATCGTCAATTTGGCCCAGATCGGACCAGATTTGGACATAGCTGCCATATAGACCGATTTAAGGTTTTGGGGCCATAAAAGGCGCATTAATTGCACGATTTTACCAAAATTTGGAACAGTGAGTTGAGTTAGGCCCTTCCACATCCTTCTTCAATTTGGCTCAGATCGGTTCAGATTTGGATATAGCTGTCATATAGACCGATCTCACGATCTAAGGTCTTGCGCCCATAAAAGCCACATTTATTATCTGATTTGGCTGAAATTTGGAACAGTGAGGTAAGTTAAGCCCCTCGACATACTTCTGCAATAAGGTCTCGAGCACATAAAAGGCGCATTTATTGTCCGATTTCTCCGAAATTTGGGACAGTGAGTTAAGTTAAGCCCCTCGACATACTTCTGCAATATGGCACAGACCGGTCCAGATTTGGATATAGTTGCCATATAGACCGATCTCTCGATTCAAGGTCTTGAGCCCATAAAAAGCGCATTTACTGTCCGATGTTGCCGAAATTTGGGACAGTGAGTTATGTTAGGCTCTTCGATATCCATTATTAATTTGGCCCAGATCGGTCCAGATTTGGATATAGCTGCCATATAGACCGATCTCACGATTTAAGGTCTTGCGCCCATAAAAGACGCATTTATTGTACAATTTTGCCAAAATTTGGGACAGTCAGTTGTGTTAGGCCCTTTGACATCCTTCTTCAATATGGCTTAGATCGGTCCACATTTGGATATAGCTGCCATATAGACCGATCCTCCGATTTAGGGTCTTAGGCCTATAAAAGCCACATTTATTATCCGATTTCGCAGCAATTTGGGACAGTGAGTTGAGTTAGGCCCTTCAACATCCTTCTTCAATTTGGCTCAGATCGGTCTATATATGGATATAGCTGCCATATAGACCGATCTCACGATTTAAGAACTTGCGCCCATTAAAGGCGCATTTATTCTACGATTTTGCACAAAATTTGGGACTATGAGTTGTGTTGGGCCCTTTGACATTCTTCTTAAATTTGACTCAGATCGGTTCAGATTTGGATATAGCTGCCATATAGACCGATCTCACGATTTAAGGTCTTGCGCCCATAAAAGACGCATTTATTGTACAATTTTGCCAAAATTTGGGACAGTGAGTTGAGTTACCCCCCTGGACATCCTTCGTCAATTTGGCCTAGATCGGTACAGATTTGGATATAGCTGCCATATAGACCGATCTCACGATTTAAGGTCTTGCGGCCATAAAAGGCGCATTTTTTGTACGATTTTGCCAAAATTTGGTATAGTGAGTTGTGTTAGACCTTTCGACATCCTTCTTCAATATGGCTTACATCGGTCCAGATTTGGCTATATCTGCCATATGGACCGATCTTCCTATTTGGGGTCTTAGCCCTATATAAAAGCCATATTTATTATCCGATTTTGCTGAAATTTTTGACAGTGAGTTGTGTTGGGCCCTTCGACAGCCTTCGTCAATTTGGCTCAGATCGGTCCAGATTTGGCCATATAGACCGATATCTCGATTTAAGGTTTTGGACCCATAAAAGGCGCATTTATTGCCCGATGTCGCCGAAATGTGGGACAGTGAGTTAAGCAAAGCCCCTCGACATATTTCTTCAATTTGGCCCAGATCGATCCCGATTTGTATATAGCTGTCATATAGACCGATCCTTCGATTTAAAGTTTTCAGCCCACAAAAGGCGCATTTATTGTCCGATACCGCCGAAATTCGGGACAGTGAGTTGTGCTAGACTATTCGACATTTTTCTGCAACTTGGTCCAAATCGGTCCAGATTTGGCCATATAGACCGATATCTCGATTTAAAGTCTTGGCCCCATAAAACGCGCATTTAAAATCCGATTTCCCTGAAATGGGGCATGAGGTATGCATTTTTCATCGGATTTTGACGAAAGGTGGTTTAAATATATACCCGAGGTGGTGGGTGTCCAAATTTCGGCCGAGCCTTTTTACTTGTTTTGAAATCTAGTTTCTATAGAATTGTTTCTAATCCCAATTTTTTGAACGAAATTTTGTTTGAAAACAAATCTCAACTAAATTCTCATTAAATATAACATATTGCATAACTCTCTATTCTCATTTAGGTATTCAAAATGATTTATCAGGATAATGTATGACATGCACCTACTACATGATTAACACTTTAGAAATATTTCCATTTTTACGAATTGTTAACAAAACAATGCACTTCATTCCATTGCATTTGATATCAATTCCATTTCTATGAAAAGAGAATTACAAATATTCCAAAGGGTGAATCAATGAATTCTGACAAAAAGCCTACACCATAATAGATAACAATGTTTTGGCTGGGTCTGACACTATTCACTCGTAGATGGCATTGATGGCTCAAAAATTCCAAAGGGCTTAAAATAACTCTGTTTTATTTTAGGTTTTATTAGAATATTTAATATTTGTTTTAGGGCTTGCCTAACAACAACAACAGCATTGCTATTCACAGAGAGAAAACAATTTCACATGAATTCTCATGAGTATGTTGAGTGAGATTCTGCCACTGATGATGATGACGATGATGATTGTGATTGGGACAAGTATTTGCATATGCGGAAACCGGAAATAAATTGCATACGTTGTCGCCTGCATCAAATATGTACTTCATGGATAACCCTCACACACTGTATGGTGATGGAAAATGGAAACCATAGTTCACAGCTCGACAGGGTTATTATTGTGGAAATCGGTATATCCCAGGTAAAAATTTCAAAAAATAAGAATTACAACATGTCTCAAATGTTAAGGAAAATTCTTTAGTAAGTCAAATGGGGGAGATTAATTTGGGTTGGAGGTTTTTTCTAAATATGCAGATTTTAGCTAGTTTCTATCACAATCGATTCTCATTCGTTTCCGGGTAAGTTTTTTCTATAACTCTTTTCTGTTTACCCTTTCACAACAACTTTCACATGCAATTGAATGTTGCTTTGGGGATTTTTGTAATACTTTTAAAAGATTTACAATGTTTGCCAGCGTATATTTTGATGTAGCGTATTTTTGGGTTTATTTATTTATTTTTTTTTGTTTTTGCATTCTAACAATTGTAAATTTTATATTAGATTTGTGTCTCCCACATCGCCAAGTGCTGCAAGTGCGATTAGTTTGCAACTTCCTGTTCAGTGATTTGTTCGCAAATAACTGCCTAATGGGGTGGGGGGAGAGTGAGTGTAAGTGTAAGTGCTTCGTAGTAGTTATTTGGTGAGTTGGTACTAGTTGAGAGCATTTCCGTTTCCCTTGAATATGGAACATATCCGGTGCATAGTTCGAATGCATTGCTAACAAACCAATTATGTAAATTGTTTATTCTCTTAAATGTGTGTGTACATGCGAGTGTTGGCTTATATAGGGGGGTGTTTTGGTATTTTGTTATTAAAATCGTTAACCAATTTTTGCAACAATCATAAACGAATTGATTTGCAGCAAATCAAAACTAATCCTAAATTGCCAAAAACCTTTATTGAAGCCTAGTGACAGCTCTCCATTTTTGTTCTGTGTTCTTTTTCCAATGGCAGGCATTTTGTAGTGGCAGTTGTTGAATCGGCTTAACTGGTTTCTATTTGTATGAAAATTCTGTTGTTTCTCATGTATGTTTCTCATGGGTTTTTTGGGTCAAATAGAGTTTGGTTTGGAGTTGTTGGTGTTAATGGATATTTTTAATCTCTTTCGCATTGATTAGCAATCATTGGCAGGGGTTATTTAGTTGACAAATCCTTTTCTAATGGCTTTGTTTTATATGACAGCAGAGCAGCGGTGACAATTTAGTGGCATGTTGAAATAAATCTTCGATTGGTTGTAATTGACTTTTCCTATGAGTTGCTAGTGACTTTAATGAAAATGTATGAAATTTTGGAAGATTTGAAAAAAGGCGAAAATTTCTTTGATTTTTTACGAAAATCAATCTGAAACTCTACAGGGTAGCTGACATAAAATGTTACCACACTGGTTTATCTCTCAAAGAAATTTTCAGGCTACATGATTCTTTTATACTATCCACCATACACTGAAAAAAAAAAATTCACCCAAAATTTATGATTTTTCCATATTCGTAGGATTTTAGCATTTAAAACGAGCCAAAGAGCCAAAAATTTATAACAAAACCAATAAGGAAAGGCAAAAGTCGGGCGGAGCCGACTATATAATACCCTACACCTACACTACAATTTTAAATTTCGGTCAGTATGTAAATATATATGTATATGAGAGCTATATCTAAATCTGAACCGACTTTCAAATAGATGGTTTGAAAATTGTCGTTACTACGGTCATATAAGTGCAAATCCGGCGATAAATATGTATGGGTGCTACATCCAAATTTGAATCGATTTTGATGCAATCTCGCAGATATGTCTATATCAGCAACAAAACAATCCATTCCACATTTTGTACAGATCGGTTACAAATTGTGTTTATTGCAACCATATAAGTGTAAATCGTGGGATACATATGCCTGGAAGCAATATCAAAATCTGAACCGATTTTGATAAAATCTTGCAAGCATATTAAGATCAGTAACAAAATAATTCATGACAAGTTTTGTGCAGATTGTTTGAAAATTTTAGTAACTACGATCATTTAAGTGCAAATCGGGCGATACCTATATATGGGAGATATATCTAAATCTGAACCGATTTTGATAAAATTTTACAAATATGTTAAGATCAGTAACAAAATTATCCATGACAATTTCTGTGCAGATCGGATGAAAATTGTAACTACTACAGTCATTTAAGTGCAACTCAGGCGATATATATATATGGGAGGTATATCTAAATCTGAACCGATTTTGATTAAATTAAGCAGATATGTTAGGATTGCGAAATTTTGTGCAAATTCGATTAAAATTGTAGCTACTACGGCCATTTAAGTGCAAATCGGGCGATACATATATGTGGGAGCTATATCTTAATCTGAACCGATTTTGATGAAATTTCGCAGATATGTTAAAATCAGTAACAAAACATTCCGAGCGAAATTTTGTGCAGATCGGATGAAAATTTTAGATACTACGGTCATTTAAGTGCAAATCGGGCGATACATATATATGGGAGCTATATCTTAATCTGAACCGATTTTGATTAAATTTTGCAGATATGTTAAGATTAGTAGCAAAACATTCCGAGCGAAATTATGTGCAGATCGGATGAAAATTTTAGGTACTACGGTCATTTAAGTGCAAATCGGGCGACATATATATATGAGAGCTATATTTAAATCTGAACCGATTTTGATCAAATTCTGCAGATATGTTAAAATCAGTAACAGAATAGTCCGCGCTAAATTTTGTACGTATCGGTTGAAAATTTTAGCTACTCCGGTCATTTAAGTGCAAATCGAACGATACATATATATGGGAGCTATATCTAAATCTGAACCGATTTTGAACTGAACCGCAGATATGCTAAAATCAGTAAAAGAATAGTCAATGCTAAATTTTGAACAGATCGGTTGAAAATTGTAGCTACTATGGCCATTTAAGTGCAAATCGGGCGATACATATATATGGGAGCTATATCTAAATCTGAACCGATTTTGGTGAAATTCTGCGGATATTTAAAAATCTGTAACAGAATAGTCCGTGTTAAATTTTGTACAGATCGGTTGAAAATTTTAGCTACTACGGTCATTTAAGTGCAAATCGGGCAATACATATATATGGGAGCTACATCTTAATCTGAACCGATTTTGATGAAATTCCGCAGATATGTTGAAATCAGTAACAGAATAGTCCGTGCTAAATTTTGTACAGATCGGTTGAAAATTTTGAAATTTCGTGATGATTGGATAACAAGTACGACCTGCACTTTGATTACAAGAAAACATGGACTTACAGACGACCAAACAGACGGACAGACAGACGGACAGACAGACAGACAGACAGACAGACAGACAGACGGACAGACGGACAAACAGACGAACAGACAGACGGACAGACAGACAGAGAGACGGACAGACAGACAGACGGACAGACAGACGGACAGACAGACGGACAGACAGACGGACAGACAGACGGACAGACAGACAGACGGACAGACAGACGGACAGACAGACGGACAGACAGACAGACGCACAGACTGACGGACAGACAGATGGACATACAGACGGACAGACAGACGGGCAGACAGACGAACAGATAGACGGACAGACAGACGGACAAGGCTAAGTCTAATCAGAAAGTGATTCTGAGTCAATCGGTATACTTATCAATGGGTCTAGCTCTTCTCCTTCTTAGCGTTGCAAACAAATTCACAAACTTATAATACCCTGTATCACAGTGGTGGTGTAGGGTATAAATACTATCTAAAAATTTTGCAAGCTGATTGATTCTTTTTATACCCTACACCACTAATGTGGTACAGGCTATTATAACTTAGTGAATTTGTTTGTAAAACCCAAAAGGAAGAGAGATAGACCCATTGATGAGTACACCGATGGACTTAAAATCACTTTCTGATTTGATTTGGCCATGTCCGTCTGTCCATGTTAATTTACGATCAAACTACAGGTCGCAGTTTTCATCCGATCGTCTTCAAATTTGGAACAGGTATGTTATTCGACCTAGAGACGAAGCCTATTGAAATTGGAAAAAATCGTTTTAGATTTGGGTATAGCTCCCATATATATTTTCGTCCGATTTGCAGTAATATTGCAATAAAATGGTCTTTTAATAACCGATTCTCTCAAAATTCGTCAGGAAGAATTTTCTTATGACTTTCGACATTTCTGTTGAATTTCATGGAAATCGATTCAGATTTAGATATAGCTCTCACATATATATATCGCCCGATTTTCACTCCTAGAGCCACTGCAAGCGCATTTATTGGCCAATCTTCCTAAAATTTTGTACAACGCCTTCCTCGACGACTTCCACAATTTCCATTAAGTTTGCTTGAAATCGCTTCAGATTTGGATATAGCTCCCATATATATGTTCATCCGATTTGCAGCAATATTGCAATAACTTGGTCTTTTGTTAATCGATTCTCTCGAAATTTGGCAGGAAGGATTTTCTCCTGACTCTCGACAATACTGGTGAATTTCATAGAAATCGGTTCAGATTTACATATAGCTCTAATTTATATATATCGCCCAATTTTAACTTCTAGAGTCACAGCAAGCTCATTTATTGAACCATCTCGCCAAAGTTGTGTAAAACACCTTCCTCGATGACTGCCTCAGTATCTGAGAATTTTGCTTGAAATCGGTTCAGATCTAGGTATAGCTCCCATATATATGTCCGTACGATTTTGAAAAATATTGCATGCAAGTGCTTATTTTTTAACCGATTCTCTTGAAATTTAGCAGGAAGGATTTTCTTATGACTCTAGATATTACTGATGAATTTCATAGAAATCGGCCCAGATTTAGATATAGCTTTCATATATGTATATGGTCAGATTTTCACGCCAAGAGCCAATGCAAGCGCATTGTTTGGCCAATCTTACCAAAATTTTGCACAACGTTTTCCTCGACGACTACCACTATATCAGAAAAAGTTGCTCGAAATCGGTTCAGAATTAGATATAGCTCTCATATATATGTTCATCAGATTTTGGGTAATTTGCAATAATGTTGTCATTTGTCAACCGAAGTTATTACAGTTTGAACATAATTGCTCGAAATTTGATAGGGAAAGTTTAATAACAAGTCTGAAAACATAGGCCGAGGTCCATTAAAATTTTTTCAGATTTGGATATAACTCCCACATTTTACTTATAGGGTAGGTGTGGAGTCTAATACAGTCGGCACCGCCCGACTTTTGCCCTTTCTTACTGTTTTTACTTCATATATGACTTCCCAGTCATTATTCTTGAAATCCGCCTATGAGGCCGAACTTCAAACACAGGTGTGAAAACCCAGGTCAGCGGTGGTTATCCCCTTACTAATGCCGGCTATATAATATGTGAGGTATCCAGCCATGTTATAACTTCTCTACAAGTGGTGTTGCTATGCGGCACGCCGTTCGGACTCTGCAATAAAAAGGAGGCCCCTTATCTTTATGCTTAAAATTTAATCGGGCTGCACTCATTGATACGAGGGAGATGTATCCCCTGTTTCTAAATGGAATATTCATGGAAGATTTAGTATTTATTGGGTTGCCCAAAAAGTAATTGCGGATTTTTTAAAAGAAAGTAAATGCATTTTTAATAAAACTTAGAATGAACTTTAATCAAATATACTTTTTTTACACTCTTTTTCTAAAGCAAGCTAAAAGTTACAGCCGATAACTGACAGAAGAAAGAATGCAATTACAGAGTCACAAGCTGTGAAAAAATTTTTCAACGCCGACTATATGAAAAATCCGCGCATACTTTTTGGGCAACCCAATAGTATGTAAGGGTACAACACAGCTCATTGTACCACATTCATCGGTTAAAAAATTCACTTTTTATGGGCTTAAGATTTTAAATCGGGAGATCGGTATATGTATGTGACAGCTATATCCATGTATAGACCGAACTGAACCATATAGAATGCGATTGTCGATAAGCTTAACACAGCCCACTGTGTCAAATTTCAGCGAAATTGGGTATTAAACATACTTTTATGGTCCCAAGAACTTAAATCGGAAGATTGGTACATAAGGTGGCTATATATAGCTATAGCCCGATCTTGACCACACACTGTAGAGGGTCCTAACGCCCTCATTGTGCATAATTTTAGCAAAATCTGTTAATAAATTCACTTTTTATGGGTCTGAAACTTTGAATCGGGAGATCGGTCTATATGGTAGCTATATCCAAATCTGGACCGATCTGGGCCAATTTAAGAACGAATGTTAAAGGGTCCAATACAACTCACTGTCCCAAATTTCGCCGACATCGGACAATAAATGCTCCTTTTATGGACCCAAAATTTTAAATCGAGGTATCGGTCTATATGGCAGCTATATCCAAATCTTCGCCAATCTGAGCCAAATTGAAGATGGACGTCCAAGGGCCTAACACATCTCACTATGCCAAATTATGGCTTAATCGGAGTATAAATGCGCCTTTTATCGGCCCAAAACCTGAAATCGAGAGATCGGTCTATATGACAGCTGTATCCAAATCTGGACCGATCTGGGCCAAATTGAAGAACGATGTTGAAGGACCTAACACAGCTCACTGTCCCAAATTTCGGATACATCGGACAATATATGCGCCTTTTATGGGCCCAAGACCTGAAACCGAGAGATCGGTCTATATGGCAGCTATATCCAAATCTGGACCGATCTTGCAAAATTGCAAAAGTATGTCCACTGGCCGAACACAACTCACTGCTCCAAATTTCAGCATAATCGGGTAATAAATGTGAGCCTAAGACCCTAAATCGGCAGATCGGTCTATATGACATAATGAATATACCCCCATCCCTCGGAGGTGGTTATAAAAAATAATTATTTAAGCCTTAGTAACCAATAACCAAGAACAATATTGTATGAGGCCATGCCTCAATTAAGACACCTCCAAAATGCAACATAAAACATGGAAAACTGTTGGCAAGAGTAAGAATTTGTTCCGGCCAGTGGCGAGTGCATTACGTGTGCCAGGACATTAGTTACGCTGCCCCTGTTTTTTGAGCAGCGGAGTTAAGGTGAAACGACGACAAAGACATTACCGAGCCCTTGCCAACACTTACAAGCACACTTTTCCACTTGGAAGCTGTTTGTTTTGCATTAAACATTGCCAATGAAGGGAGAAACAGCCTCCCTGCAAGACCTATAACAAAAGTGATTTTTTGGTGTATTAACATTGAATTTTATACTTGAACACGTAGACAACACGCGTGCTTTTTGCATTTTGCCTTTTCCCACTTTGCAACATGTTAATGAGCGATAGTTTGCACTTTGTGCCGCATGCCGGGATATGGCCTCGATTTAGATGATTGCTGTCTGCGCAAAGCGAAAACAAATCAATGCTCCTCACTCAGCTGGCTGCTTAAATTGTCAGCGAGACCCAAACCAGCAGCACCCAATGGTGTATTGGGCATCGTTAAGGCGTACCTCAAATGAAAATTGGAAACAATAAGGCCTCTGGCAGTGCAAATGGTTATTGGTGTTGCTGTTGCTGTTGTTGTTAGAGCGTTAAATTTGCGCGTGCGTACAAAAATTCCTAACTAAATAGTGCTGCTGCGCTTGTTCGTTGGTTCATATGGCATAAATATTTTGGCCGACAATTTCTACGAATTTTCGTATCGAATATTATTAAGACTTTATCTATGCCCTCTCTCGCCCCTTCAGTGTGATGACAGACTTTTCACACAGCATGCTAAATTTTGAATGCCCTACACCCGCTGCGACAGTCATGCGAACATACTTTGTATCCGATTTCCTCAAATGGTAAAGGCAACTATTCCAGCCAGCTATGAAATCATTCTGTCCAACATCTCTTACCATTCTTCGTTTTGCATTGTTTTTGTAGGGAAAACGGCAGCACTAAACTCCCGTTGTGAGTGTTGTTCCTAGTGAGTGCTCCTTAAAACAACGGCAGGCATCCTTCTTAACCATGAGTGCGAAAGAGATAGAAGTCTTATGCCATGCACGCGAATTTCCCTACACACACTTTGGCTCTTTGCGTTTTGCTGTTTTTCGTTGACCTGTTCGCGTTCTCCCATTTCGCACGGCTCACTTTGTTTGGTTCCGATCCTTGGGACTCCCGCCGCTTTTATGATTCACCGGAAAATTCAATTTTAAAATATCGAAAAAATTTTGATGTGCTGCTGTGCGTTTGGGTGCTGCCAGTTTAAGTGTCGCGTGTTTTTAAAATGCATTACATTTTCATTTAGTCATGCTAGAATGCCTATTACTTATATTCTATATTCTAACAGTAAAGAAAAAAATTTAGAAAAAATTCTTACTTTTATTTCAGACCTTTGATTTGGGTTGGAATGTCTGTAAAACAAAGTGTTTGCTAATCGGTCTATATGGCAGATTCATTCGTATATGAACCGATTTGAATCTTCCTCGTATATAGGCATCGTGCGAAATTTCAGCCAAGTTGTATAAGAATTGCATACTCTAGAGGCTCAAGTAGTAGAACAGAAAGATTTGTTTATACGGGATTCCGATTCAGACTGTACATAGGATAACTGCTGGAGATCATAGAAAAAGCCTGCGTGCAAATTTTCAGCCTAATCGGCTAGAGGCTTATGAAGTATAATCGGAAGATCGGCTTAATTTATGGGAGCTATATCTAAACATTGAGCAGTTTAACCCATTTACAATCCCCATCGACCTACATGAAGGTGAAGTATTTATGCAAAATTTCAGGTGCCTTGCTTTACTCTTTCAAAAGTTAGCGTGATTTCGACAGAGGGGCATGTCTAGGTTAGGCTCAAAAGAGGATGCAGATATTAATCCGCCCCATGCCACTATGGACATACACCTAAGCCAGTACCACTCCCCTAAGTTGGTTCATGTCTGGTATTGTGGCACCACCTAAGTGCCGGTATCTGTTTGACGCGAAAGCTGGGCAATGACAATGGAAATGCTCCAACGTCTCATCATCTTCCCCGCATGCTCTACACATGCTATCACTTGCTGTACCTATTTTACATAAGTGAGCTCGTAGTCCTGTGTCCCGTTATGATACCAACAGCTATACTGACCTCCTTCTTGCTTCCTTTCAGTAATAGCCTCGTCTTTTCACGTTCTGGATACCCCCATAGGACTTTCGCCGTCCTACCGACCGTTTTGCTGTTCCACAATATTGCATGCGAATTCGTCGGCCACTCCCTTAACACGGACTGGGTCGACCCGAAAGGCTTCAGGTTAACCAAGTTTATTGACTGCAGTCCTCTGGCATTCACCGCCGAATCGTCTGCCCTTTCATTTCCCCTTACTCTGATATGGCCCGGCACTCAAACGATGCGGATTTTGCCATCCTCAGAGAAGGTGTTAATCTCCTTCTTACACTGCAAGACTATTCATGACCATACCGAGCTGGTGGTTATAGCCCTTATGGAAATTTTACTGTCCGTAAAGATGTTCACACTCGACGTCCTCTCGTTAGCACCACACCACTTCACGCATTCCGTGTTCGCCCGGATCCATGCCTGCATGATCAGGCTGTCTACAACAGATCTCAGTCTTTGGGTTCTCAATGCAAACCCCCAGGTCCACGTTGTCCTCTAGCTTTGATCCATCCGTGTAACATGATCTTCCAGATGGCAATACTAGGGTTCCGTCAATCCAAGACTGTGCCGATGGCAGCAGTGCCTCGCACTCGACTTCAAGGTTCATCTCAGGTATCCGATCGGAAACCTCTTCCCTTCCAGGTTTCCTATCGTCGACCTTATTATTGTCAGATAGTCTAAAACAGATCTCAGTCCTTGGGGTCTCAATGAAGACCCCTAGGCCCACTCTGTCCTCTAGCTTTGATCCATTCGTGTAACATGATGTTCCAGATGGCAATACTAGAGTTCCATCAGTCCAAGACTATGCCGCTGGCATCAGTGCCTTGCACTCCACCTCAAGTGTCGGCTCAGGTATCCGATCGGAAACCTCTCCCCTTCCTTTCAGGTTTCCTATGGTCGCCTCAATTATACCGCGATGGTTTGAGCTGCTCCCATCCTCAATCCATTCTCCAATCGCCTTAAGTGTCGTAGCCGCAGTGGCTGCCTCACACTTAATATGTATGTCAATGGGTCGGATATCTAGAATGCTCTAAAGTGCCCTAGTGGGCGTGGTCCTCATAGCTCCGCCTGGCATGAGGCTAAGATGACATAAAGTGTCATGGCGATAGAGAGTATATACATTTTACGCGATCTTTAAGAATATTTCAAGGTGTTACAAACGGAATGACGAAATAAGTATGCCCCCATCCTACGATAGAGGGTATGCAAATATTGTGGAAAACCACGTAGTTTTTGTACCCTACACCATACGATGGGGATATACTAATTTCGTCTTTCCGTCATTTCATCGAGAGATTGATTATATGGCAGCTATATTCAAATCTGGACCGATATGAACCAAATTGAAGAAGGATGTCGAAGGACCTAACACAACTCACTATCCCAAATTTCGGCCACATCGGGTCAATAAATGCGCCTTTTATGGGCCCAAAACTGTAAATCGAGAGATCGGTCCATAAGGTAGCTATATCCAAATCTGAACCGATCTAGGCCAAATTGAAAAGACATATCGAGGGTCCTAGCGCACCTCACTGTCCCAAATTTAGGCGACATCGGACAATAAATGCGCCTTTTATGGGCCCAAAACCTTAAATCGATAGATCGGTCTAATGGCAGCTATATCCAAATCTGTGCCGATCAAGGCCAAATTAAAGACGACTGTCGAAGGGCCTAACACAACTTACTTTTATGGATCAAAGACTTTAAATCGGCGAATCGGTCTATATAGGGGCTATATCAAGATATAGTCCGAAATAACCCATCTTCGATCTTAACCTGCCTATGGACAAAAAAAGAATCTGTGTAAAGCTTCAGCTCTATATCTCTATTGATACCCCACACCACTACTGTGGTACAGGGTATTATAACTAAGTAAATTAGTTTGTAACACCCAAAAGGATGAGAGATAGACCCATTGATAAGTATACCGATCGACTCAGAATCACTTTAATGACCAACTTGACAAATTTTTGAAAAACGCTTTCCTCGACGACTGCCAGGATTTTGCTCGAAATCGGTTCAGATTTGAAGAAGCACGGTCCAATGATGACACCAGCTCATAAACCTCACCAAACTGTGGCTTTTTCTGGATGCAGTGGTAGCTCTTGCAATACATCTGGCTGATCTTCGTACGCTTGGTTACGTACGCATTGAGTCAAAAATGGAAAAAGCGCGCCATGAACTTTCTTAATAGAGCACGCATTTTGATAAAAAAACATCAATAATTTGCAAGCACTGTGCGTTTGTAAGTTGATTCATGGTTAAATTATAGACCAAACAGAAGATGCTAAAACATCACCCTTTATATGTGTAGGTCGGTTGGGACTTTAAATGGGCCATATCGGTCCATGTTTTGATATAGCAGCATATAAACCGATCTCTGATCTTGATTTCTTAAGCCACTTGTTGGCGTAATTCTCAACCGATTTGGCAGGAATTTTGAACAAGAACTTCCCTGTGAAATTCTGATTTAATTTTCTGAAATTTTGCACAATGACTTTTACTATGGTCCCCAGCATCCAAACCATGTATGGTTTGAATCGTTTCATAACCTAATATATAGTTCCAATATAACGGGCAAGAACTTGACCAATTCGTTCCATGGTGAAGGTTATTAAAATTTGGCCCGGTCAAACTTAGCACGCTTTTACTTGTTAAAATTCTGTAGAGTTAAAATAGTTCTGGGGGTGCTAAGACCACACCCAGGGGCATTGTTAAAATTCTGAAGAGTTAAAATAGTTCTGGGAGTGCCAAGCCCATACCCCAGAGGCCTTTCTACGCTAATATATCCGCTAGGGTTTATACAGGAGCGCCCCCTTTAGGAGCGCCCTTTACAGGTCAAAGAAAAACAATTGTGAGATCAATTTATATGGAAGCTATATAAGGTTATTAACCGATTCACTAACCTTACCATCTTTCTTCAATTTGGCCCAGATCGGTCCAGATTTTGATATAGAGTTGCGTTAGGCCAATCGAGTGATCGGTCTATATGGCAGCTATATCCAAATCTGAACCGATCGGAGCCAAATTGGAGAAGGAATTTGGCTCCGATCGGTTCAGATTTGGATATAGCTGCCATATAGACCGATCTCTCGATTAAAGGCTTTGGGGCCATAAAAGGCGCTTTTATTGTCCGATTTTGCCAAAATTAAGAGCAGTGAATTGTGTTAAGCTTCTCGACATCTTTCTGTATTTTGGGCTAGATCGGTCCAGATTTGGATATAGCTGCCATATAGACCGATCTCTCGATTAAAGGCTTTGGGGCCATAGAAGGCGCATTTATTGTCCGATTTTGCCAAAATTAAGAACAGTGAATTGTGTTAAGCTTCTCGACATCTTTCTGCATTTTGGGCTAGATCGGTCCAGATTTGGATATATCTGTCATATAGAACGATCTCTCGTTTTAAGGTTTTGGGCCCTTAAAAGGCGCATTTATTGCCCGATTTGGCCGAAATTTGGGACAGAGACTTAAGTAAGGCCCCTCTACGTCTTTCTGCAATATTGCTCAGATCGGTCCAGATTTGGATACAGCTGCCATATAGACCGATCTCTCGATTAAAGGTTTTTGGGGCCATAAATGGCGCATTTATTGTCCGATGTCACCGAACTTTGGAACAGTGGGTTGTGTTATGACCCTCGACATCTTCCTGCATTTTGGTCTAAATCGGTCCAGATTTGGATATAGCTGTAATATAGAACGATCTCTCGATTTAAGGTTTTGGGCCCTTAAAAGGCACATTTACTGTCCGATTTGGCCGAAATTTGGGACAGAGACTTATGTAAGGCCCCTCTACGTCTTTCTGCAATATTGCTCAGATTTGTCCAGATTTGGATATAGCTGCCATATAGACCAACCTCTCGATTAAAGGTTTTGGGGCCATAAAAGGCGCATTTATTGTCCGATGTCACCGAACTTTGGAACAGTGAGTTCTGTTATGCCCCTCGACATTTTTCTGCATTTTGGGCTAGATCGGTCCAAATTTGGACATAGCTGTCATATAGAACGATCTCTCGACTTAAGGTTGTAGGACCTTAGAAGGCGCATTTACTGTCCGATTTGCCCGAAATTTGGCACAGAGAATTAAGTAAGGCCCCTTTACGTCTGTCTGCAATATTGCACAGATCGGTCCAGATTTGGATATAGCTGCCATATAGACCGATCCCTCGATTAAAGGTTTTGGGGCCATATTTCGACAATGCTGCTTTGGGGGCAAAAATTATGCATTTTTTCACCGGATTCCGGTGAAAGGTGGTTTATATATATATATATACCCGAGGTGGTGGGTATCCAAAGTTCGGCCCCGGGTCCACGATCAATATTTCGTAGTGTTACAAACGGAATAACTTGATTAGTACACCTCTTTCTATGGTGGTGGGTATAATGATTCTGAGTCGATCGGTATGCTTGGGGCTATCTCTCTTCCGTCTGGGTGTTACAAACAAATGTACTAAGTTATGATACCCTGTAGTGGTGTAGGGTATAATGACGGTTTTGTTTGGTCACACTTAACATCAGCCTTTTCAGTTTAAACTTTGGAGAAGCTCAATGTTACTTGGGAAGATGTATCACATTGTAGACTATGGAAATGCAGTCATTTGAATTGTTTAACACAATTTTCCCTCTAACAGAGGAAAAATCGTCTTTCATCTATTAAAATTTCATCAATTAAAGCTGCTGTATATTAACATTTTTGTTTTGAATCTTGACTATTGTCACTGCAATAGCGAGAACAAAATGTCAATATGAGCATTATTCCCTTGTAAGACCTGGACATTATTCACTTAATAATAAATCTGAAGCATAACCTTATTGCCATCAAACATCAATCAGTAATTCAACCACACGTTTGTGTGCACCCATTTTTTTTTTTTTATCAAGACCTCAAAAGCAAAGTCTACCCCTCTTGGGAAGTGGGCAAGACAGCTCTAAGGACATTGAAATGTAAATGCTGCTTGGCTTAAGTGGAATATTAAAAAATATTTGCCAATTTGAAGTTTGAAATTGAAATTCCTGACATCAACAACAAATAGTGGTATAGACCACGGCAACAAAAACAACAATGGAAACAAGAATGGAACAAAGAATCTCAAAAAAAACTAATAAAACACGCCGCTACCACCTCACACGTCAATGAACACGTGCAGCAGGATTTAAAGGAATACGAAACGATGCATCATAAACTTCATCAACTCCATCCATAGAGTGAAAAACACAGTAAATCTCCTCATTATACTCCCACATGTATTAAATCAACTCTTCAGCTGTTTTGCAGGCCGCAACACCCAAAGGATGCTTGATTGACGAGCCTTTATTGTTTTGTGTGTTGGGTGACTCAACCACAATCAACCGCGAGACTATGTCCTTTACCTATGCGGCTGATGATGGGATACGTGCCCACTTTATGTTTGAGGTGGATTTTAATTGAACTTAAGCTTTTGGTTTTATCAACAACAATACCAAAAGCAATGACATCAACAAAAAATGTGAGGAGAAATGTATTGTAAAAACAACAGCAAGCAAGGAATACTTGAAATTGAGCTTCGAATGGAAGGTTAGCCCAATGTAGCCCCTTATTAAGTAGTGCTTTCTTTGTAGTATTTGGTTAATTTAAAACCAAATGTGAAATATTCACATTTCATTTTTGTTTTGAAGCGAAGGAAGGTGTACTGGGTGCAGGGGTGTCCTTCGAAACATGGGGCCAGAGTTGCCATAGATTTTTTTTTATATATGAGATACAAAAATTTCATATGAATTTCTTTGATTATTTGTAGGTCCGTATTGAAAAAGTCGATTGTACTTGACTCCTAGAAATCAGTGTTGAATGTGGTTAGAATTGGACTATATTTTGACTTTGCAAATTTGCAAATGTTGCCCATGAACATTCCACTAAGGAACAGGGGCAAACTTCTCACATAACGATGAGAGCAGTCCGATATAAGTTTAAGCTCAGAGATAAGAGGCCTCCTCCTCCGAGTCCGAACGGCGTGTCGGACTCGGCTATAGAAAAGTGGCCACCACCTCACACATTCTGTGATCGCCCGGATCTCCGCCTTCACGACCGTATTATGGTCAATGTAGGCTCCCACTCTGTTCTTTAGCTTTGATCCATCCGGGTAACATGATCTTCCAGATGGCAATGCTAGGGTTCCGTCAATTCAAGACTGTGCCGCTGGTAGCAGTACTTCGTACTCGACCTCAAGGATCATCTCAGGTATCTGATCGGAAACCTCTTCCCTTCCTTCCAGGTTTCCAAGCGTCGCCTCGATTATACCGCGATGGTATGAGCTGCTCCCATCCTCAATCCATTCTCCCATCGCCTTAAGTCTCATTGCCGCAGTGGCTGCCTCACACTTAATCTGTATGTCATTGGGTCGGATATCTAGGATAGTCTCTGGTGTCCTAGTGGGCGTGGTCCTCTTCCTGTTTGACCTGTTGTATGGTCCTTACGTTTCACTTTTTCTCCATAGCAGTCCACCAAACTACTGAGGCGTTAGTAAGTATTGGTCTAATCACGCCTCTGTTGAGCCAGTGGACTATCCTCGGATTCGGCCCCATTTCGAGCCTACGGCCAGAAATTGGACAGTTTCCTGTCCAGGATCACACGTAGTTTTTGAACTTGTCAGATGTCGAAATTGGGTGCGTTAAATTGGCCCACCTTCGTCTTCTTCCTTAACAGCCATATTTCAGTATTCTCTGAGTTAATATTGAGACATCTGAGTCTAGCCCAGTCATATGCCATATGCAAAACCCCATCGGCCCTCCTGCATAGCTCGTTCGGATCCTTAACCCGGAGTAGTTTTATAACATCGTCTGCGTAGCAGACGGGTTTAAACCCCTCCTCAGTCAGCATCCGTAATAGGTCAAATATTATGGACACCCATAGGAATGCCGATAAAATACCCCACTTTCTCCCTTATATTTATGTCATGGGACACTCAATTTATCCACCTGTTCCTTAGCATATGGTTAATCTAATCTCTAAGGACCGGGACCATCCGGTACTGGTCTAAGGATTGGAACAGTATAGCGGTCCGCACATTGTTAAAAGCGCCCTTCATGTCAATGCATACTGCCAGTGTGTGCGTATTGGCATCGAAGGACTCTTCTATTTTATGCACAACCTCGTGCAGGGCCGTCTCCACCAAGCTTCCCTTGACATAGGCATGCTGTTTGTCTTTGAGCAGTTCACTGATGTCCTTCTCTTTGTCATGGTGCCCACAATACGTTCCATTGTTTTTGAGTAGAAAGGACGTATGGCTTATAGGTCTGTAGGCCTTTGGTGTCGCATAACTTGCCTTGCCGGGCTGTGGCATAAATACCACCCTTGCCTACTGCCATGGTGGTGGATATATAGTCATGACCAAAACGTAAAGTTTTTTTTTTAAAGAAACCGTATCTGCTTTTTCTCTATGAAAATCCACAAATGGCAACTCTGGCTCAATTATGTGGAGGTTTGGCGAAGTATGCAAAAAATTGGTTCTTTAACTCTTATGAAATGTGAATGGGAACACGTTGCCTTTATTAAAACATTTAAATTTGAAGGAAAACACAACACCAAAGAAGAAAACACAATTCGAACTACCACCACCAACATCACCAAGCAAGCCACTTCAGTCAAAGACCTAGCCTTCCCAACAATTCACCGCCACATGTCCGTCTCTCTGTCTATCTATCCAACAGGCAGTCGTCATTCATTCAGGTTCTTTCATGTTTTGATAGGTAATACCCGACACGAGTGGTACAAACCTTGGAATCACATACATATGTCGTTTAAAAATAACATGGGAGAGCAATGGAGGGATGGACTACCAAGGTATGGCAGCAAAAAACGAATAATTGAAAACGAAAAGGGTTTTTCCCAGAGCTGGCAACAAATCTCTTTTTGATAATTTTACAATATACTCAATTTTGATGTGCCAAAAACTGCCAAAGTTTGTTAGGCCCCAGAGTGTCTCTCTAAAGCCCGTTGACATTTTGCACAATGCATGAAATGCTTTACAATTTCAATTTTTCATATTTGGCATTGTTAGGTCATTTACATTTGATTAATGATCCTTCAAATGAGTGGTTGAACTCATTTGGAATGAAATGATTGAAAAATGGAATCAGGAACACTCTCCGGAAATGAGCAGAGTTTAACATTGGGAAAGATTTGAGGAAGAGTTGTCTTAGTATGGGATATCGGTTAAATGAAAAAAAGTGAAAAAAAGGCATACAGGCTAGCTGACACGAAATGTTGCCAATTCAAAGACCACTTTTTTGGGTGCTACTGTTATACCCACCATCGTAGGATAGAGGGTAAATTTAGTCATTCTATATGGCAGCTATATCCAAATTTGGACCGATCTGGGCCAAACTGAAGACAGATGTCGAATGCCAAACTGAAGGCAGATGTTCGGCGAAATCGGACAATAAATGCGCCTTTTATGGCCCCAAATCCTTAAATCGAGAGACATTCCATATTGCAGAAGTGTGTCGAGGGGCTTAACTAAACTCACTGTCCAAAATTTCAGCGAAATCGGACACTAAATGCGCCTTTTATGGCCCCAAAACCTTAAATCAAGGGATCGGTCTATATGGCAGCTATATCCAAATCTGGACCGATCTGGGTCAAATTGAAGAAGGATGCCAAAAGGCCTTACACAACTCATTGCCCCAAATTTTGGCGACATCGGTCAGTAAATGAGAATCTTAGGGCCCAAAACCTTAAAACGAGGGATCGGTCTATATGGCAGCTATATCCAAATCTGGACCGATCTGGGTCAAATTGAAGAAGAATGCCAAAAGGCCTTACAAAACTCACTGCCCCAAATTTTGGCGACATCGGTTAGTAAATGAGAATCTTAGGGCCCAAAACCTTAAATCGAGGGATCGGTCTATATGGCAAATCTTGACCGATTCGGGCCAAATTGAAGAAGGATGTCGAGTGGCCTAACACAACTCATTGTCCCAAATTTTGGCAAAATCGGACAATAAATGCGCCTTTATGGGCGCAAGGCCTTAAATCAAGAGATCGGTCTATAAGGCAGCTATATCCAAATCTGAACCGATCTGGGTCAATTTGTAGAAAGATATCGAAAGGCCCAACACAAACCACTGTTCCAAATTTTGCCAAAATCGGACAATAAATGCGCCTCTAATGAGGCCAAAGCCTTAAATTGATGGATCGGTCTATATGGCAGCTATATCCAAATCAGGACTGATCTGTGCCGTATTGCAGAAGTGTGTCGAGGGGCTTAACATAACTCATTGTCCCAAATTTCATCAAAATCGGAAAATAAATGTGGCTTTTATGGGCCCAAAACCTTAAATCGAGAGATCGGTCTATATGGCAGCTTTATCCAAATCTGGACCGATCTAGGCCAAATTGAAGAAGGATGTCGAAGGGCCTAACACAACTCTCTGTCCCAAATTTCGTCGAAACCGGATAATAAATGTGGCTTTAATGGGCCTAAGACCCAAAATCGGCGGATCGGTCTATATAGCTGCTATATTCAAATCTGGATCTATCTGAGCCAAATTGAAGAAAATGTCAAAGGGCCTAACACAACTCACTATCCCAAATTTCAGCAAAATCGGATATTAAATGTGGCTTTTATGTGCCTAAGACTCTAAACCTGCGGATCGGTCTATATGGGGGCTATATCAAGATATAGTCCGATATAGCCCATCTTTGAACTTAACCTGCTTATGGAAAAAAAAAAGAATCTGTGCAAGGTTTCAGCTCAATATCTCTATTTTTAAAGACTGTAGCGCATTTTCAACAGACAGACCGACAGGCGGACGGGCATGTCCAAACCGTGTTAGATATTTAGGCTGATCAAGAAAATATATACTTGATAGGGTCGGAAATGGATATTTCGATTTGTTGCAAACGGTTTGACAAAATGAACATAAATTCCTATTCTTTGTTTGCCTATTTCTAGGCAAACCAAGAATAATGGATAGGAATTGTTATGCATTTCGAGATATATCAAGTTATAGTCCGATTCGGACCATAAGTGAGGCTTAAGAAGTCAAGATCCCAGATCGGTTTATATGGCTCCTGTATCAGGTTATGTACCGATTTGAGCCATACCTAGCACAGTTTTGGAAGTCACAACAAAACACTTCATGCTCAATTTCAGCCAAATCGGATGAAAATTGCGCCCTCTAGTGGCTAATGAAGTCAAGATGCAAGATCGGTTTATATGACAGCTTTATCAGGCTATGGACCGATTTGAACAATATTCACTTTATGCTTCATGAAAAATTTCAGCCAAATCGAGTGAGAATTGCGCTCTCTAGAGGCTTAAGAAGTTAAGGTTCGAGATGGGTTTATGTGGCAGCTATATCAGGTTATGTACCGATTTAAACCATACCTATGACAGTTGTTGGAAGTTAAAACACAACACTTCATGCCGATTGTAGCCAAATCGAATAAGAATTGCGCCCTCTAGAGGCTTAAGAAGTCAAGATCCCAGAACGGTTTATATGGCAGCTATATGAGGCTATGAACCAATTTGAACCATACTTAGCATAGTTCTTGGAAGTCATAACAAAACACGTCATGCCCAATTTTATCCAAATCGGATAGAATTGCGCCCTCTAGAGATTTAAGAAGTCAATATCTCAGATCGGTTTATGTGGCAGCTGTATCAGGTTATGAGCCAATTTGAACAATTCTTAGCATAGTTGGTGGAAGTCATAACAAAACACTTTATGCCAAATTTCAGCCAAATCGGATAAGAATTGCGCCCTCTAGAGGCTCAAGAAGTCAAGACCCAAGATCGGTTTATATGACAGCTATATCAGGTTATGGACCGATATGAATAATATTAAGCACAGTTATTGTAAGTCGCAACAAAACTCTTCATGCTCAATTTTAGCCAAATCGGATAAGAATTGCTCCCTCTAGATGCTCAAGAAGTCAAGACCCAAGATCGGTTTATATGGCAGCTATATCAAAATATGGACCGATATGGCCCATTTACAATCCCAACCGACCTACACCTATAAGAAGTATTTGTGCAAAATTTCAAGTTGCTTGCTTTACTCCTTCGAAAGTTAGCGTACTTTCGACAGACAGACGGGCGGACGGACAGACGGACGGACAGACGGACGGACATGGCTAGATCGACTTAAGATGTCATGACGATCAAGAATATATATACTTTATTGGGTCTTAGACGAATATTTCGAAGAGTTACATACAGAATGACGAAATTAGTATACCCCATCCAATGGTGGAGGGTATAAAAATGGTCACACCAATTTATTTCCGACTTGTAATACGTCCTAACAAAAATCTAAAACAGTTGCAATGGCATCGATTTTCGTTTATCCAAATACTTACAAAAATAAATTTTTTGCAAAATACAAAATTCTCTCCACCATTACAACACGCAATCAATGATTGCCATTTACAACATTGATACAACATCAAACCCACTTTTGTTTTGCATTGTCGCCTTACCATTTTTTTTTTTGCCATGTAAAACATCCCAATAAAACCAAATATTTGGGGTGAACCCAAAGACCGCCAACCAACATTGTCGCCACAGTCATTGCCATTTACCACTCACTGGTTACTGCTCACCACCACCTCCATCAAAATCGACGACGAGACATCATGAAACGCCACCACAGCACCACATTGTCAAACCTCTACGACTAGCAAGCCAAATAGTTTGGAAAAAAGCTCTTCCTCTGCCCCACCCACCGACTCACATGATTATTGCGCGTCACAAAATCATTGAGCAACATTTCCATTTTTAAGGCATTGGCAAAGAACATTTGGCCGACTTCTCATGAAGTCCAACAGAGGACACAATTGGGTTTGTGGATAGAACTACTGCGACGAAACTACGCCGTCTGTCATTACCTACAAGGCAGCACAAACCTTATTCGGAAATTTCTATAAGGAATGCTGAGAATGCTTAAAGAGCCACCACACAAGAGGACATTGAGTGCAATTAATGTTAAATGTTTGATAGAAATACAATGGCAAAAAGGAAAAGCATGGAAGGACACATTACATACCACTCGTCATCGTGCAAGAAAACCCTTCGCCCATCAGGATTTGCCTTAATATTTGCATATAGCCAGCAAAAGCATCATGGTGGTGGCATTGGCCTTAACCGCACATGCTCGTCACCCTTATCTTCGCCAATATCTTGCCTTTATTTGCGTTTAAGCTTTTGCTGCCGAATACTGAATCGACCTTTCGCAACAAAAGGACCTGTCACTGAGATTAAGACAAAGATGTCACTTGTGGCATAGATTTTTTTCTCTCTACCAACTGATATCCCAAGCGTTTATTGCTTAAAATCAATGCCGTTTCTATAGCTGATGTGTTGTCCTGGAAACACTTGTGATTTTGGCTACAGGGATGATTTAACGTTAAAAGTATGTGTTTTTTTTTTCTTATACATGGGCCAAAAGGTCGCGTATTTCGAGAATTTGTTTGTCGTGAAATTAGAAACTTATGTTTTGTGACAGCTTAAAATTAAAGTAATGTGCAATCAATGTCAAACGAGTATGGGTGGTACAGGTAGCACTCATGGAATACGATAATAAAGGATCCGTCCGTCCGTCTGTCTATATGTCGGAATCACGCTAACTTCCAAAGGAGTAAAGCTAGCCGCTTGAAATTTCGCACAAATACTTCTTATTAGTGTAGGTCGGTTGGTATTGTAAATGGGTCATATCGGTCCATGTTTTGATATAGCTGCCATATAAACCGATCTTGGGTCTTGACTTCTTGAGCTTCTAGAGGACGCTATTCTTATCCGATTGGAATGAAATTTTGCACGACGTGTTTTGTTATGATACCCAACAACTTCGCAAAGTATGGTTGAAATCGGTCCATGACCTGATATAGCTGTCATATAAATCGATCTTGGGTCTTAACTTCTTGAGCCTTGTTATGACATCCAACAACTGTGCGAAGTTTGGTTCAAATCGGTCCATGTTTTGATATAGCTGCCATATAAACCGATCTTGGGTCTTGACTTCTTGAGCCTCTAGAGGGCGCAATTCTTATCCGATTTGAATGAAATTTTCCACGAAGTATTTTGTTATGATATCCAACAACTGAGCCAAGTATGGCTGAAATCGGTCCATGACCTGATATAGCTGTCATATAAACCGATCTTGGGTCTTGACTTCTTGAGCCTCTAGGGTGCGCAATTCTTATCCGATTTAAATGAAATTTTCCACGAAACATTTTGTTATGATATCCAACAACTGCGCCGAGTATGGTTCAAATCGGTTAATATTCTCATATAGCTGTCACATAAACAGATCTGGGGACCTGACTTCTGGAGCTTCTAGAGGGCGCGATTCCTATCCGATTTGGTTGAAATTTTGCATGACGTATTTTATTCTTACTTTCAACAACTGTATCAAAAAAGGTTCAAATCGGTTCATAACCTGATATAGCTGCCATATAAACCGATCTGGGATCATGACTTCTTGAGCCTCTAGAGGTCGCAATTATTTTCCGATTTGCCAGAAATTTTTTACGACGGATCCTCTCATGACCATCAACATACGTGTTTATTATGATCTGAATCGGTCTATAGCCTGATACAGCTCCCATATAAATCGATTTCGCTATTTTACTTATTGAGCCTCCAAAGGGCGCAATTCTTATTCGAATTGGCTGACATTTTACACAGGTCGCCAACATTTAATTGTGGTCCGAACCGGACCATATCTTGATATCGCTCTAATAGCAGAGCGAATCTTCTCTTTTATCCTATTTTTGCCGAAGAAGAGATTCCGAGAAAAGAACTCGACAAATGCGATCCATGGTGGAGGGTTTATAAGATTCGGCCCGCCCGCTTAGCACGCTTTTACTTGTTTCATAATGTTCTTGCCTGGATTTGATGCCAGGCGTTCAGCGTCATAGGTGGACATGCTTGCGTCTGCGCTACGATGGCCTCCAAGGAAACCAGGAGCACTGGGAAGAAATGCTCATTTATGACAGTATGTCGGCCAATTCGGGGCTCTACAGAACTCCAGAAAGACAAGAATATTTAGTGCCTGAAGCAGGACAGGGACACAAAAGGGGCTTGACTATCTCTAGCTCCCTCTCATAACCACACAACCAGCAAAAGTCTGCCTCTCCCCCTCCCACGGCGACCTGAAGGATTTGTTGTTATAATTACTAGTCAGTGCTCCCATCAGCAGCTCTGAAGTCCTTGTTTTTGGGCCTGAGGGTAAGCGACGTCCGCGAAATACTCCACCACAGTGCCTTTGCCACCCTGCAACCCACAGCATTATCCCACGCCTATTACTAAGATGCACAGCAGAGGGGGCATGATCTGCGTCAATCAGCGATTAATTTCTGGCCAGCTAGTAGGCCGCTTCTTTTCACACCACACCTTGATAGCCCCGGAGCAAGCTGAGCCTAATGTGAACTGCTTTTTATATCTTCTAACTAGTTTCGACCCGACAAGGCCCGACGCCTAAACCTTCAGCCCCGCTGACTGTCCACAAACATAATGACAGTGTGATCGAGTACCCGCATCGAATTCGTCTCCAGTAACTGCGAGAAGACCTTTGCCTGAAAGATCAGCAGCCTATATGATTCACTTATTCCCATGAATACAATGAAGACTCCTGCCCTAATGCACCTAATAGCAGCTTCTTTTCCCGCCACAGGAGCAAGAGGAGCCTAGTTCGTAACAGCTTTTTGTATCTTCTAATCAGTCTCGATCCCAAATGGCCCGACTCCAGAGCCCTTAGCGCCTGGCCGACTGTCCACGTATATCATGACAGTGCGATAAGGACAGCCGTTCTCGCACCGACGCCGTCTCCAGTGAATGCGCAAAGACCCTTACCTAAGAGACCTGTAACCTTTATGATTCTCTTATACACAGGAATTCAATGAAGACTCTTGCCCCAACTTATTTGAACCCATTCGTGAAAACACAAGGTTTCGGATAGGGCGGGTACGCCCAGCACAGAGATCTCTTTTCGGAAAAACTAGATCTAATCCGCAGGACGTAAGACTCCACTGCTATATAATCAGACGAGCCGTTAGAGTATGCCGCCATGCCGCTTCTCCATCCTTCGGCAAACTACAATAGAAAAATTTACAACTGACTCGCTCCGGTATCTTAATAGCTAAGTTTTAGGGAGATCTTCGTTGCCACACATCCAACAAACAGAAGTGCGAAGGGCTATGATCGAGAAATGAACTCAAAGTATATCTCTGGGGGCACTTTTCTTTGCTCCAGTTGGCAGCACCTCCGTGGTACCCGTTCCCATCTCAATCATGCTGCGGTGGACACACTTGTCTATAGCCCGATACCATCCATTTATGAGAATAGGCCCAACAACGCCCGTAAACATCCACTGCACCGTCCCCGACCAAAGCCCACAACTTCTTCCTATCGAATATCCGCATGAGTAGGGCGCATTCAGTCCCCTTTTGCCCCCTTTCTCGATGATCCATCCCCAGCTTAGTTTCTGGTCGAACTACACCCAAGTAGATAACGGAGATAGCGACTGCTCTACCACGTTAGGACAGGTGCCCTGACAATACCTAGTTTTCTCCTCTTGATAAAAAGTATCAGCTCAGTCTTTCTGGGCTTTTTAAAAAGTCCGTTGGTCCTCGCCCATCCAGACAGTTTTCTCAACAGTTCTTGAACGAGGTCCTTAATATTAGAGAGCAAACGGCGATCAGTTTGTCGTCGTTTCCTCTCCATCACAGATTCAGGTTACAAACCACGCCTTAGTATTTGACCACCGGAGGGAGTGACAACTTAGGGGACAGGTCCCCTGAAAACACGCAGTTCCTCTACAGGTAAAAAGTACCAGGTCGATCTTTCGACCTGGTTGATGAAGCCCATACAGAGGGCTTCATCAACAAACCCTGAACGAGATATGCAATAGTGAAGAGTAATGAAGAT
The DNA here is from genome assembly GCF_963082655.1 of Stomoxys calcitrans. Taxonomy (NCBI): domain Eukaryota; kingdom Metazoa; phylum Arthropoda; class Insecta; order Diptera; family Muscidae; genus Stomoxys; species Stomoxys calcitrans. Next base: position 167,454,802 of record NC_081555.1, on the reverse strand, counting down.
GACAACGTCATCGGCGTAAGAGTTCCTCTGGTCACATTCTTCCTAATCGAGCCCTCCGCCAGTGATGCGTTGATAATACGAACTTTCATCATCGCTTTAATCGAATGTATCAAAAGATGATTGGTCTCTAGTTGTTGGATAGAGAGTGGATAGATTTTGTCGCCTTCGCAATGATAACTACCCTTACCTCCCATAACCCAGGTCAGGTCCCCTGAAAACACACAACTTTCCAATCCTGGTGAAAAGTACAAGCTCAGTCTATCGGGATCTATGCCAAGCCCTTTTGCGTTCGCCCATCCAAAGAGCTTCCTCAACCACCCCTGAACGAGTTACGTAGTAGTGGAGAGTAATGGTGACGACGACATCATCCTCGTAGGCAAAGACTTTCTCCCTCTTTTTCTTCAAAAACCTTAGAATCTCATTGATTTCCAGAAACCACAAAAGAGGGGGAAAAACTTTTCTTTCTGGGTTCCTCTGATCACATTTTTCCTAATCGAGTCCTCCACCAGTGATGCGTTAATAATACGGCCTTTCAGCATCGCATTAACGGAATACACCAAAAGAGAGGGGAACCCTGTACACCAGAGCGATGAGAGACTGATTAGCCTGATAGATTCTGCCGCCTACGGGATGCAAAGTACCCTAACCTGCCAACATCCAGTCGGTACGTAGTCCAGCTAAAGTATCTTCCCTTTGCTACAAAGCAGGCAGTACAACATCCGGTCCCGTTGTCTTGTAGGGTTCTAAAGAATTCACCGCCCGAACTATCTTCCCCTCTGTAGTCATGTTCACAACCACGGACAGATACGCTTCACAGTATTGTATCGGAGAGACATCTATATTCTCCTTCTGACTGCCCGTCTGTCGAAAGCACACTTATTAAAGAAAGAGAAAAGCTAGCCCCTCGAAATTTCGCACGTATTTTTATACCCTCCACCATAGGATGGGGGTATAATAATTTAGTCATTGTTTTTGTAACACCTCGAAATATGCGTCTGAGACCCCATAAAGTATATTCTTGATCGCCATGTCATTTTAGGTCGATCTAGCCATATCCGTCCGTCTGTCTGTCGGAAGCGCGATAACTTTCGAAGGAGTAAAGCTAGCCGCTTGAAATTTTGCACAAACACTTTTTATTAGAGTAGGTCGGTTGGGATTGTAAATGGCCAAAATCGCTAATGTTTTGATATAGCTGTCATATAAACCGATCTTGGGTCTTGACTTCTTGAGCCTCTAGAGGGCACAATTTTTGTCAGATATGACTGAAATTTTGCACGTGGTGTTCTGGCAACACTTCCAACAACTGCGCTAAATATGGTTCAAATCGGTCAATGTTTTGATATAGCTGCCATATAAACCGATCTTGGGTCTTGACTTCTTGAGCCACTAGAGGGCGCAATTTTTGTCCGATTTGACTGAAATTAATCACGTAGTGTTTCAGTCTCTTTTCCAATAACTGGGTTATGTATGACTCAAATCGGTTCATAATCTGGTATAGCTGTCATATAAACCGATCTTGGATCTTGGCTTCTTATGCTAATAGAGCGCGCAATTCTCATCCGATTAGGCTGAAATTTTGCATGAAATTGCGCCTACAAGGCGCAATTCTTATCCGAATGAACTGAAATATTACACAATAGCATATTCTTATTCAATTTTCATTGTTTGCCTCGACAAATGCGATCCATGGTGGACTGTATATAAGATTCGGCCCGGCCGAACTTAGCACCTTTTACTTATTTATTATGTTTTTGCGTTCAGCGTTATAGGCGTACATGCTAACATCTGAGATACGCTGGCCTCCATACAGAAAGTATTTCCTATTCATAAAAAAAAATCCTACTGCCAAAAAATATTGCATCAACTAAAACACTGTAGATCAGTTTTCAAAAATTTCCACTGCCTTTTTATTTGTCGAGTTACATGACCATCACACCACTTAGGCGCTTCTCACGAGGTGTAACTGTAACCTGGACAGAGCATTTTATGCAGCTGAGTCTGGGTACTACCATCCTGTCAAGTGTTTATAACATTTTAAACTTGTGCCAGGGTTCTAAATTACAAATGAAATTCAGATTTCACATGTGTGTGTGTATGTGTGCATGTTCATCTGCCTACCCTACAAACATTTTTCATAATTTTGGAAGAGTGCTCGTCCCCGCGATGTATCAAACAATTTTCTGCAAGATTTTTACTCACTATTTCTGAAGTATAAGTCGCGAAGTTGGAAATTTAAGCAACTCTTTGCGACGATTATTTTACAACCCATTAAGTTATAACGATTATTATGCAACCAATTGCTTTCTACTCGTACCGAAGATTTTGTTTATCAATCACCTGATCTCTTCCCGATTGTTTTTATTTTCAAGCCTGGTGTGTTTAGGACTTGTATTGAATTATGTTATTCAATGTTTTGTTTTGAGTGGACAACTTCCTTAACGCCAAAGAGAATTCTCACTTGGCTTATATGACGATTGGTAATTATATGAGGAGTAATACAATGCAAACTTGTCCATGAATATTCCATTAATGAACAGGGGCAAACTTCTCACATTTCAAGGAGTGCTGTCCGATTTAATTTTAAGCTCAATGATAAGGGACCTCCTTTTTATAGCCGAACCCAAAAGGCGTGCCGCAGTGCGACACCTCTTGGCGGAGAAGTTTTTACATGGCAAACTACCTCACAAATGTAGCTAGCATTAGGAGGGGATAACCACCGCTGAAAAATGTTCTGATGTTCCTGACAGGATACGAACTCAGGCGTTCAGCGTCATAGGCGGACAGCACGCTAACTTTCGAAGGAGTAAAGCTAGCCGCTTGAAAATTTGCAAAAATACTTCTTATAGGTGTAGGTCGGTTGAGATTGTTAATGGGCCATATCGGTCCATGTTTTGATACAGCTGCCATATAAACTGATCTTGGGTCTTGACTTCGTCAGCCTCTAGAGGGCGCAATTCTCGTCCGATTTGACTGAAATTTCTAACATAGTGTTTTGATAACACTTCCAACAACATTGCTTAGTATGGTTAAAATCGGTCAATGTTTTGATATAGCTGCCATATAGACCGATCTTGGGTCTTGACTTCTTGAGCCTCTAGAGAGCACAATTCTTATCCAATTAGAATGAAATTTTGCACAACATGTTCCGCTATGACTTCCAATAACTGTGCCAAGTATGGTTCAAATCGGTCTATAACCTGATATAGCTGCCATATTAACCGATCTTGGGTCTTGACTTCTTGAGCCTCGAGAGTACGCATTTCTTATTTGATTGGAATGAAATTTTGCACGACGTGTTTCGCTACGACTTCCAACAACTGTGCTAAGTAAGGTTAAAATCGGTTCATAACCTGATATAGTTGTCATATAAACCGATCTTGGGTCTTGACTTCTTGAGCCTCTAGAGGGCGCAATTCACATCCGATTGGAATGAAATTTTGCACGACGTGTTTCGCTATGACTTCCAACAACTGTGCTAAGTAAGGTTAAAATCGGTTCATAACCTGATATAGTTGTCATATAAACTGATCTTGGGTCTTGACTTCTTAAGCCTCTAGAGGGCGTATTTCTTATACGATTGGAATGAAATTTTGCACGACGTGTTTCGCTTTGACTTTCAACAACTGTGATTAGTAAGGTTTAAATCGGTTCATAACCTGATATAGCTGTCATATAAACCGATCTTGGGACTTGACTTCTTGAGTTTGTAGAGGGTGCAATTCCTATCCGATTTGGCTGAAATTTTGCACGACGTGTTTCGCTATGACTTTCAACAACTGTGATTAGTTAGGTTTAAATCGGTTCATAACCTGATATAGCTGTCATATAAACCGATCTTGGGACTTGACTTCTTGAGCTTGTAGAGGGTGCAATTCCTATCCGATTGGAATGAAATTTTGCACGTTGTGTTTTGCTATGACTTCCAATAACTGCGCCAAGTATGGTTTAAATCGGTACATAACCTGATATAGCTGTCATATAAACCGATCTTGGGTCTTGACTTCTTGAGCCTCTAGAGGACGCAATTCCTATCCGATTGGAATGAAATTTTGTACGACGTGTTTTGTTATGATATCCAACAACTGTCCCAAGTATGGTTTAAATCGGTACATAACCTGATATAGCTGTCATATAAACAGATCTGGGGGCTTGACTTCTTAAGCCTCTAGAGGGCGAAATTTTTATCCGATTGGAATGAAATTTTGCACGACGGTTTTTGTTATGATATCCAACTACTTTGCCAAGTATGGTTTAAGTCGGTACATAACCTGATATAGTTGCCATATAAACCGATCTGGGGTCTTGACTTCTTGAGCCTCTAGAGGGCGCAAATTTTATCCGATTGGAATGAAATTTTGCACGACGTATTTTATTATAATATCCAACAACAGTGATAAGTATGGTTTAAATCGGTCCATAACCTGATATAGCTGTCTTATAAACCGTTTTGGGAACTTGACTTCTTGAGCTTCTAGAGGTCGAAATTCTTATTCAAATTGGCTAACATTTTACACAGGTCTCCAACATATAATTTAATTGTGGTCCGAACCGCACTATATCTTGATATCGCTCTAATAGCAGAGCAAATCTTTTCTTATATCCTTTTTTGCCTAAGAAGAGATGACGGGAAAAGAACTCGACAAATGCGATCCATAGTGGAGGGTATATAAGATTCGGCCCGGCCGAACTTTACACGCTTTTACTTGTTTTTTTTTTATTTTTTTCGTAGTTGTTACGTTTTTGATGAACAACTTATCTTGGTACGCGTTTTTAGATCTTCCAAGTGAATAACGGGCAACCCTTTTAGAGGATTTTTTTTTCCAAAACTCTTTTAATTTACTCTTTAGTAACACATGTGGAAGACACTTTTCCAGTTGATTCGTCTTGAGGACCCAACACTTTACGACTGGGGAATCGTCTACGACCCTTAGACGAGCTCGTCCGCGATGATAACCCCTAATCTAGTAGATTCGCGGAAGATTGTTTGACTATCAAAAATGTTTGCAGGGTATACTCACATTGCGTGTGCCGCGTGAATGCTTCGTGTATTTGTTTATAAGGGAATTGATTTAACGCATCACTGCTCTAAATAAAACTTTCAAATGAACAGTTAAATACGCGCTAATAGGGGTTCACTTTACAATTTCATATGATCTCCTGGTTACCAAACCAACAACAACAACAACCACAGTCATACTAACATCGAACAACGTCACAGCCACAACTACAGCAGCAAAACCAAAAAAAAACAGTACTCAGCTGATATTGTTACACATTTTATACACAAATTCAAAATCGAACCCTCAACTCATGCCCAGCAACTAAAATTCACACATACATAGCAGCTTCAACACCTATTCAGTAGCAGGATATAGGAAGCTAGGCAGAACATTGTCATGCTTTAGTTTTCACCACATCCTCTGGTGGCTATATGCATATGGCCTTTGAATTGTTGTCCAAAGTATTTGTGTCAATGTGGATTGATTGTGACATTAAGTCGGATTTATTTGATTCAAATTTCGTCTACGCGCTTATAAAGGTCCCAAGTACTCTTCACTCGGCAACGGCCTGTTAAGGGTTAAATTAATGCCATCATCACCACCACTGCCGCATATGTATGTGACAATGGAAGGTTAGTGTAAAAACTCAAAACATTTCAAGGATGCAAATTTCATTGGGCTTATTTGCTAGACTAGGTTTGAATTTTGGGCCCTAAGTCTTAAAAAAAAAAAAACGAAAATGGCCATACTTTTTAATTAGAGTATTGTGTATGGGCTCACCGACAACCACCGAAAAGGGTATCATGGGTGTTGTTTCTTATAAAGGATTCGTTATACCCATTGATGATTGTGTGAAAATCTTGTTTATTTTAAAGCTTTAAAATCGCAATGCGGCATGTTGGCCTGTTAAAAGGCAAATAGTATTTAAATTTTCTATAATATTGTTTGTTTTTATCAAACAGAAATCGGTAAATGTATTTTGTTCCTCTGTTCTATTTGATTTGGTGGGGTTGATGGATGGTGGTAGAATCAGCATTTTGAATCTAAATCTTTTAAAGGCGAAGCTATAAAATTTAGCGCAGTTTCCAAGTTGTTTCGAAAAATGTTTGGGCAATATTTTTGTGCCATACACCACTACTATAGTATTTGAACTTTGCGAATTTATTTGTAACACCCAAAAAAAAGAGAGACAGACCAGCTGATAAGTGCATGGATCGACACAGAATCACTCTCAGATTGGATTAAGCTTAGTCCGCCTCTCTCTCGCTCTCTGTCCATGTTAATTTGAGTTCAAATACAGATTGCAATTTTTATCCGATTATTTTTATACCCTCCACCATAGGATGGGGGTGTACTAATTTCGTCATTCTGTTTGTAACACCTCGAAACAAGCTTCTCGGACCCCATGAAGTTCAATATATATATTCTTGATCGTCATGTCATTTAAGTCGATCTAGCCATGCCCGTCCGTCCGTCTGTCTGTTGAAAGCACGTCAACTTTCGAAGAAGTAAAGCAAGCAGCTTGAAATTTTGCACGAATACGTTTTATTAGTGTAGGTCTGTTGGCATTGTAAATGGCCAAATCGGTTTATATTTTGATATAGCTGCCATATAAACCGATCTTGGGTCTTGACTTCTTGAGCCTCTAGAGCGCGCAATTCTTATCCGATTTGACTGAAAAATTTTGCACGTAGTGTTTTAGTATCACTTCCAACAACTCTGTTAAATATGATTCAAATCGGTTCATAATCTGGTATAGCTGTCATATAAACCGATCTTGGATCTTGACTTCTTGAGCCTCTAGAGGGCGCAACTCTTATCCGACTTAAGTGAAATTTTGCACGACGTGTTTTTCTATGATATCCAACAACTGTGCCAAGTATGGTTACAATCGGTTCATAACCTGATATAGCTGCCAATCAAACCGATCTTGGGTCTTGACTTCTTGAGCCTCTAGAGGGCGCAATTACTATCAGATTTGACTAAAATTTGCACGTGGTGTTTCGGTATCACTTCCAGCAACTCTGTTTAGTATGGTTCAAATTGGTCTATATTTAGATATAGCTGTCATACAACCTGCTATATAAACCGATCTTGGATCTTGACTTCTTGAGCCTCTACAGGGCGCAATTGTCATCCGATTTGACTCAAATTTTGCATGTGGTGTTTTGGTATCACTTCCAACAACTCTGTTATGTAAGATTTAAACAGGTTCATAATCAGGTATAGTTGTCATATAAACCGATCATGGGTCTTGATTTCTTGAGCCTCTAGAGGGCGCAATTATCGTCCGATTTGCCTTTAATTTTGCACATGGTGTTTTGGTATCACTTCCAACAACTGTTCTAAGTATGGTTCAAATCGGTCCATATTTGGATATAGCTGTCATACAAACCGATCTTGGGTCTTGCCATCTTCGGCCTCTAGAGGGCGCAATTACTATCCGATTTGACAAAAAATTTTGCACGTGGTGTTTTGCTATCACTTCCAACAATTGCGCGGAGTAGGGTTTAAATCGGTCCATGTTTTGATATAGCTGCCATATAAACCGATCTTTTGTCTTGACATCTTCTGCCTCTAGAGGGCGCAATTACTATCCGATTTGACTAAAATTTTGCATGTAAATGCAATTCCAATTTTGCTCATTAACATTGCACTAAGGAACAGGGGCAAACTGGGGCAAACTTCTCACATATCAATGAAAGCAGTCCGATTCAAGTTTTTAAGCTCAATGATAAGGGGCCTCCTTTTTATAGCCGATTCCGAACGGTGTACCGCAGTGCGACACCTCTTTGGGGAGAAGTTTTACATGGCATAATACCTCACAAATGTTGCCAGCATTAGGAGGGGAAAACCACCGGTGAAAATTTTTTCTGATGGCCTCGACAGGATTCTAAACCAGGCGTTCAGCGTCATAGGCGGACATGCTAACCTCTGCACTACGGTGGCAAATATGTCCAAAATGTAATAACTACTGTTGACAAATGTCGGGAGATGGGAGCTATATCTTAATCTGAACCGATTTTGATCAAACTTTATGGATATTGTGGGATTTGTCGAGGAAAGCGTTGTACAAAATTTTGGGAAGATTGGTCACATAAATATTGATGTGCGCTATACCTAAATCTGAACAGATTTCTATGAAATTCACCAGTAATATCGAAAGTCATAAGAAAATCCTTCCTGCAAAATTTCGAAAGAGTCGGTTTACTAATGACCATTTTATTGCTGTATTACTGCAAATCGGACGAACATATATATCTATAAAATTCACCAGTAAAATTGAGGATCATAAGAAAATCCTTCCTGCTAAATTTCGAGATAATCGGTTAATAAATGACCATTTTATTGCTGTATTACTGCAAATCGGACGAACATATATATGGGAGCTATATCCAAATCTGAACCGATTTCTGTAATATTCACTTTTAATATCGACAGTCATAAGAAAATCCTTCCTGCCAAATTTCAAGAGAATCGGTTAACAAATGACCATTTTATTGCTGTATTACTGCAAATCGGACGAACATATATATGGGACCTATATCCAAATCTGAAACGATTTCTATAAAATTCACTAATAATATTGAAAGTCATAAGAGAATCCTTCTTGCCAAATTTCGACAGAATCGGTTAACAAATGACCATTTTATTGCTGTATTACTGCAAATCGGACGAACAGATATATGGAAGCTATATCCAAATCTGAACCGATTTTTTTCAATTTCAATTGGCTTCGTCTCTAGGCCGAAAAACATGCCCATACCAAATTTGAAAACGATCGGATGAAAATTGCGACCTGGAAAATTAATATGGACAGACGGACGGACGGACAGACAGACAGACGGACATAGCTAAATCGAATCAGAAAGTGATTCTGAGTCGATCGGTATACTTATCAATGGGTCTATCTCTCTTCCTTGTTACAAACTAATTCACTATGTTATAATACCCTGTACCACAGTAGTAGTGTAGGGTATACAAATTATTTCACATTTCTATGAACAATCAACCCTCTACTGCTGCATATACTGCTTGCATACACGTCACCAATATTCCTCTTGACAAGCCACATCATCAATTTGATGATGAGAGAGCGTAATAGAAAACCTAATAAACGAATTTAACCAACATTTTGAATGCAAAGAATTTGTGCCATTTTTTCTGTGGAAATCAAATTAAATTATAATTTGTAACGCCCTGGTTTTTTCTGCGTCTTTTTTTGACATATCTTCTTCTTGTTGGGTTGTAACCACCAGGAAACGAAACGAAACGGCTGCAACACAAGGCATCATCAATTGTAGTATGCAGCATTCCTCCCCAGCAAAAGTAACCATGGCGATATCATTATTGCCAAATTATAAAAACGAAACTCAAATCAAATGAAATTAACATACACGCAATGTGCATGGATATGCAAGGACTCAAGCGCCATGGACCCCATGCCTTGTATGGGTTGTAGGTGTTTTTTTTTTTTTCTTTTCCATTGTTCTGCCAGAGATAAGTCAGCCAGAGCATGGTGGCGGCAGCCATGTTAGCCCAGGGTTGAGCAACCGCAGGACGCAGGCCTGTCTCTGTTTGTAATGAACAACAATGGAAGGATGTGAAAAACCGTGCCCAACCCCCCAACCCCGGCCTGCCTCCTCTGAAAAGGCAATTGGCAAACTGGCGATAAGGACTTGGGCGAAATGGAAACCAAACACCAAGGAAACCAAGAAAAACATGAATGGGTGGCTATGGTGGAGAAGTAAGCCCACATTGGTTTGTCATATAATATCAACCACCCAGCAGTGGCTTCATTGTCACCACTATGGGTAACACCACCCGCCTGTCCGCCCATTCAGCGCACGCATCCACCTGCACCCAACAAACCCAAAGTACGAAAACAGGATTCCAACCGAAAGCCACCAGCTGTGACCTTTGTGTTAATGACGCACAAGTGTGTGTCACTGCGCGTTTATTTTTTGTTTTTTAATTCACCCATTGCCGCAACATCTCTTCGTGGATTTCATCTTTGTAGCCAAGTTTGTCCTTATTTCGCCTCGATGCCAGGGGGTTAAAATACGCGTCGAAGACGCCAACACCAACGCTGAACACTGGTGGTAACAACAGCAACAACACCAAATTAATGTTACAATCCTTGTGTTTGAGTTGTCATTGCCGATGCGTTCTCATTTTCATGGATTTTTCACTAAAAGGCGCGACGAAATTGAGATTTTACGTTTCCCTGCCTTGCCACACATTGTCCTGGTTTAATTTACGACATTGTGCGCTCGAATCTGTTCCACCGAGGCCAGAGCTGAGTAAACAGATAGATGGACAGACATGCATCGAATAAGTCGCCGCCATGCATTTACCTTACCTTCGCCGTTGACGATAATGATGATGAGTACGATGATGCAAGGCCCAACAACTGACTGGGGATGCTGTTTAATTGAAAAATTATCACTATACGGTTGTCACACAATTTCTTGGTCGCATTATGGCCCAGACAGACAGACGGACTCGGAGGCACCATCAACTGCAGTGAGGGTGGGCAAAAAGGTTAAGTTGCACACAAGTGTTGCAGCTATTCATTCATTAGCCTCATTAAATTTACAACAGACATTGTGGTAAGAAGCGAAATTGGTTTAATTTTTTTTTGCGAACTTTAAGGACGAACAAGGAAAATTTGTTCAATTACTGTTTTAATAATTGCGACCTCTAGAGACCCAAGAAGTCAAGATCCCAGATCGGTTTATATGGCAGCTATATCAGGTTATAAACCGATTTGAACCTTATTTGACACAGTTGTTGGAAGTAAGAATAAAATACGTCATGCAAAATTTCAGCCATATGGGATAGGAATTGCGCCCTCTAGAAGCTCAAGAAGTCAAGTCCCCAGATCGGTTTATATGACAGCTAAATCAGGTTATCAACAGATTTGAACCATACTTGGCACAGTTGTTGGATATCATAACAAAACACGTCGTCCAAAATTTCATTCCAATCGGATAAGAATTGCGCCCTTTAGAGGCTCAAGAAGTCAAGACCTAAGATCGGTTTATATGGCAGCTATATCAGGTTATAGACCGGATTGAACCATACTTGGCACGGTTGTTGGATATCATAACAAAACACGTCGAGCAAAATTTCATTCCATTCGGATAAGAATTGCGACCTCTAGAGGCTCAAGAAGTCAAGACCCAAGATCGGTTTTGGTAGCTATATCAAAACATGGACCCATTTAAGCCATACTTAGCGCAGTTGTTGAAAGTGATACCAAAACACCACGTGCAAAATTTTAGTAAAATCGGATAGGAATTGCGCCCTCTAGAGTCTCAAGAAGTCAAGACCAATGATCGGCTTATATGGTAGCTATATCAAAACATGGACTGATATGGCCCATTTACATTCCCAACCGAACTACATTAATAAGAAATATTTGTGGAAAATTTTGGCTAGCTTTACTCCTTCGAAAGTTAGCGTGCTTTCGACAGACAGACGGACGAACGGACGGACGGACGGACATGCTAGTTCCATTTAAAATGTCATGACGATCAAGAATATATATACTTTATGGGGTCTTAGACGAATATTTGGAGGTGTTACAAACAGAATGACGAAATTAGTATATCCCCATCCTATGGTGGAGGGTATAAAAATATGAAATAGTCCGTCCGTCCGTCTGTCTTTCGAAAGCACGCTTACTTTCGAAGGAGTAAAGCTAGGCGCTTGAAATTTTGCCCAAATAATTTCTAATAGTGTAGGTTGATTGGGATTGTAAATGGGCCAAATCGGTCAATGTTTTGATATAGCTGCCACATAAGCCGATCGTGGGTCTTGACTTCCTTAGCCACTAGAGAGCGCAATTTTGATCTGATTTGGCTGAAATTTTGCACGTGGTGTTTTGCTATGGCTTCCAACAACTTTGCTAAATTAGGTTCAAATCGGTCTATAACCTGATATAGCTGGCATATAAACCGATCTTGGGTCTTGAGTTCTTGAGCCACTAGAGGGCGCAATTCTCCACCGATTTGACTGAAATTTTGCACGTAGTGTTTTGCTATGGCTTCCAACAACTGCACTAAGTATGGTTTAAATCGGTCCATGACCTGATATAGCTGCCATATAAGCCGATCGTGGGTCTTGACTTCCTTAGCCTCTAGAGGGCGCAATTTTGGTCCGATTTGACTGAAATTTTGCACGTGGTGTTTTGCTATGACTTCCAACAACTGTGCTAAATAAGGTTCGCATCGGTCTATAACCTGATATAGCTGCCATATAAACCGATCTTGGGTCTTGACTTCTTGAGCCTCTAGAGGGCGCAATTTTGATCCGATTTGGCTGAAATTTTGCACGTGGTGTTTTGCTATGGCTTCCAATAACTGTGCTAAATTAGATTCAAATCGGTCTATAACCTGATATAGCTGCCATATAAACCGATCTCGGGTCTTAATTTCTTAAGCCTCTAGAGGGCGCAATTTTGGTCCAATTTGGCTGAAATTTTGTACTACGGATCCTCTCACGATCAACATACATCAACATACTTGTTTATTATGGTCTGAATCAGTCTATAGTCGGATACAGCACCCTTATAAATCAATCTCTCTCTATTTACATGATGAGCCCCCAAAGGCCGCAATTCTTATTCGAATTGGCTGACATTTTACAAGTCTCCAATATATAATTTAATTGTGGTCCGAACCGGACCATATCTTGAAATCGCTCTAATAGCAGAGCAAACCTTTTCATTTATCCTTTTTTTTGCCTAAGAAGAGGTGACGGGAAAAGTACTTGACAATTGCGATCCATGGTGGAGGTTATATAAGATTCGGCCCAGCCGAACTTGGCACGCTTTTACTTGTTCTGAATGATAACCAGCTGTACTGCGAAATGTAACTTTCATAGAAAACATTCTTGAGTAGTTTGGTGTGAAACCAGAAAATGTCATTTCTCTGGTAGATTTTCAAAAACACTTTATCCGAAAGCAATAATGCTCTTTTTATGCCATACCAAAATGGAAATAAAGGAAATTATTATTTTTTTTTTTTTTGTAAGAGACCAAGTAGGAAAGAAGAACGTCTTAAGCTTAGTGGCAGGAAACAGACCAAACAGCATAAATGAAGGCTAATGCCAAACGGAAGGAAAGAGGGCAGCAAAGATCAAAAGCGGAAAAATGCGTTTGTTCTTAACAAATTGAATTACATATTTGCGACACGCACAACTAAGCCAAGGGGAAGTAAATGGGAAAAATCCTTTTTCTGTCTTTCCTCAATGTCTTGGTTTTTGCTAAGTAAAAAATTCAATTTTATTATTTGGTCTGGGAATCTTACACACAGATTTAAATAAAGGTTATGTTTCAAAAAGTGTATAACATTCACAAAGGACATTTTGGGTGTGAAAAGTTAGGGCAACTGCAAGGACTCATATCTGTTGCATGAGTAGAGTCTTTTTGATAGTTTTTAAGACTTTTTGCCAAAACCTCACCAATCCAATTCAATATAATGGCATTAAAGAGTCAAACAAAATGTCATACATATACAACATTTCTTTATCTGTCCGTATGTTAACACATGCTTGCAAGGATCTTTTTTTTTGTAGTCAAAAGAACATCCATTTATAATGGTTTCATTCATGCAATGCATTAACAACAAAAAAAAAACGTTTCAATTTCAAGCAAATGCATATTCACCAATTCGTCAAACAAAAGGTGTGAACCACATTTGGTTGTTCGTTTTTTTTTGCTGCCTCTCTTTATGCTTATTGTCCTTTTTTGTGTTCAGGGTGTCCTTTAATTTATAATGGGTCCTATGTGAAAGTGTCACCGTCATTTCTCTGCTTGTTTGTGCAACCAAATGCAAACATATAATCCTTCAGGTAAATAGTTTTAATCCTTTGTCAGACATCTTCATTGTCATGTGCTGGCTCAAATGTGCTTCCGCATATGTGTGTGCGAGTGTGTGTGTGGTGACATGTCCTTTTAATAATTGCAACGACCACAACAGCTACTGTTCGCTACTATGTTCACCATTTAAGCCATATGATATCTTATTACATTGAGGTATTGCAAAAATTACATTTAATTTATTCGAATGTCTATAGTTTTTCGGTAATAGGATCATAGGAGATTAGGTTACCCTACCAGATAAAAAGAAATAGCACATTTAATCATAATGCCACCAAAGGACATTTATTTTTTCTATCCACTGTTTTTTGATGTCCATAACTAACTGCCGTATGCTATGACAAAAATAATTCTATTTGTATCATTTCTGGACATTTGCATGCCAATATTTTGTTCATGTCGTTACAAAATATTTGAAATGCTATGAACCATAATTGATTTTTTTGCTACTACTGTGTGTGTGTTTAAGAGATGACCATAGGATTATGGGATTATAATTTTAGGGAAATTTTTTCGATTATTGGATTAATGAAATGGATTTTGTGTGTAAATTTTGTTTCATAAAGCAACCACAATACTAAAAGTCACTTTTGAAATTAAAATTTTTGGTTTGTTAATGCCTGTAAAGTTGTGAATTTTTGAAAACTGCCGACAAAATCAGCAGTAACTCAAGTTGAATCAAGGCATAGTCTTGGTTCGACATGCCATATCATAAGAATATCGAACTTGCTTTACACTGTGGGATAGAAAGATAAACAAAGAAGAGCGCGTTAGGTTTGGCCAGGCTTAATCGTATATACCCTACAACATGAATAGCATTGAATAAATACTTCGAGTAAATTTTTCTAATCAGGAGATCGGTGTTTATATAGGAGGCAACTTCAATAAGTGCTTCATAGGGACAAATTTCGGAGAAATCGGACAATAAATGCGACTTTTATGGCCCCAAAACCTTAAGTCAAGAGATCGGTCTATATGGCAGCTATATCCAAATCTGAACCGATCTGGGCCAAATTGAAGAAAAATATCGAAGGGTCTTAGACAACTCACTGTCCCAAATTTCAGCAAAATTGGATAATAAATGTGGCTTTTATGGGCCTAAGACCCTAAATCGGAGGATCGGTCTATATGGCAGCTATATTCAAATCTGAACCGATTTGGGCCAAACTGACAAAGAATGTCGAAGGGTCTAACACAACTCACTGTCCCGAATTTCAGCAAAATCGGATAATAAATGTGGCTTTTATGACCCTATGACCCTAAATCGGAGGATCGGTCTATATGGCAGCTATATCCAAATCTGGACCGATCTGAGCCAAATTAAAGAAGAATGTCGAAGAACCTAACACAACTCACTGTCCCAAATTTCAGCAATATCGGATAATAAATGTGGCTTTTATGGACCTAATATCCTAAATCGGAGGATCGTTCTATATGGCAGCTATATCCAAATCAGATCCGATTTGAGCCAAAATGACGAAGAATGTCGAAGGGCCTAAGATAATTTACTGACGAAAAATGTCAAAGGGTCTAAGATAATTTACTGTCCCAAATTTCAGCAATATCGGATAATAAATGTGGCTTTTATGGACCTAATATCCTAAATCGGAGGATCGGTCTATATGGCAGCTATATCCAAATATGAACCGATCAGGGCCAAATTGAAGAAAGATATCGAAGGGCCTAAGACAACTTACTGTCCCAAATTTCAGCAAAATTGGATAATAAATGTGGCTTTTTTTGGCCTAAGATCCTAAATCGGAGGATCTGGCTATATGGGGGCTATATTAAGATATAGTCCGATATAGCCCATCTTCGAACTTAACCTGCTTATGGACAAAAAAGAATCTGTGCAAAGTTTCAGCTCAATATCTCTATTTTTAAAGACAGCAGCGTAATTTCAACAGACAGATGAACGGACATGGCTAGATCGTCTTAGATTTTTACGCTGATCAAGAATATATATACTTTATGGGGTCGCAAATGGATAATTCGATGTGTTGCAAACGGAATGACAAAATAAATATACCCCCATCCTTCGATGGTGGGTATAAAAAGAGAGTTTTTTGTTTTCTATTTGTAATTGCAAATTGCAAATTTTGCCCATCAACATTCCACTAAGGAACAGGGGCAAACTTCCCACATAGCAATGAGTGCAGTCCGATTAAAGTTTAAGCTAAATGATAAGTGTCCTCCTTTTTATACCCTCCACCATAAGATGGGGGGTATACTAATTTCGTCATTCTGATTGTAACTACTCGAAATATTCGTCTGAGACCCCATAAAGTATATATATTCTTGATCGTCGTGAAATTTTATGTCGATCTAGCCATGTCCGTCCGTCTGTCCGTCCGTCCGTCCGTCCGTCTGTCTGTCGAAAGCACGCTAACTTCCGAAGGAGTAAAGCTAGCCGCTTAAAATTTTGCACAAATACTTCTTATTAGTGTAGGTCGGTTGGTATTGTAAATGGGCCATATCGGTTCATGTTTTGATATAGCTGCCATATAAACCGATCTTGGGTCTTGACTTCTTGAGCCTTTAGCGTGCGCAATTCTTATCCGATTG
This sequence comes from Stomoxys calcitrans, assembly GCF_963082655.1. Classification (NCBI taxonomy): domain Eukaryota; kingdom Metazoa; phylum Arthropoda; class Insecta; order Diptera; family Muscidae; genus Stomoxys; species Stomoxys calcitrans. The sequence goes on along the minus strand of NC_081555.1, from coordinate 167,438,350 downwards.
GGATGAAATTTTGCACGACGTGTTTTGTTACGATATCCAACAACTGTGCCAAGTATGGTTCAAATCGGTCCATAACCTTATATAGCTGCCATATAAACCGATCTTGGGTCTTCACTTCTTGAGCTACTAGAGGGAACAAATATTATCAGATTTGGCTGAAATTTGACAGGAAGTGTTTTGTTATGACTTTGAACTTATGGGATTCGAACCCCTGCGTTCAGCGTCATAACGAATTGGCGGAAATTTTCACAGGTTTCCAACATATAATTTAATTGTGGTCCGAACCGGACCATATCTTGATATCGTTTTAATAGCAGAGCAACTCTTTTCTTATATCCTTTTTTGCCTAAGAAGAGATGCCGGGAAAAGAACTCGACAAATGCGATCCATGGTGGAGGGTATATAAGATTCGGCCCGGCCGAACTTAGCACGCTTTTACTTTTTTTATTTGAATATTTTTAGTTGAAAATGCAATTTTGTTAATTGAAAATTTTTATACCCTCCACCATAGGATGGGGTTATGCTAACTTTGCCATTCCGTTTGTAACACATCGCAATATTGGTCCAAGACCCAATAAAGTATATACATTATTGATTGCCATGATCCAGCCATGTTCTTCCGTCTGGCTGAATTTTTACACGTGCCGTTTTATGATGACCTCCAACAACTGTGCTAAGCATTGTTTATATCGGAGGATAACCTGATATAGCTGCAATATAACAGTACACCAGATTGGAATTCTTGAGGCACTTGAGGGTGTAGTTCTTATACGATTTGACTGAAATTTTCCACGTGATGTACTGGTTTGACTTCCAACCACTATGCAAAGTATGGTCAAAAACCGTTCATAACCTGGCATAGCTCCCAATTGTACTTCTTGAGCCTATAGAGGACGTTATTCTTATCCGATTTACCTGACATTTTACTCGTTTGTTTTGCTGTGACTTCCAGCAGTCGTTCCAGGTATGGTTCCAATTGGTCTACAACCTGATATAGCTCCCAAATAAACCAAACGGCCGATTTGTCTTCTTGAGCCACTTAAAATCGCAGTTTTTAACCGGCTAAATTTTTGCACAATGACTTCTCCTATGACTTTCAACATTCATGCCAAGTGTGGCCTGAATTGCTCCATAACCTCCATAATACGATCTCCCGTTTGCATTTCTTAAGCCTCTAGAGGGCGCAATTCCATCCGATTTAGCTGAAATTACTTCCAATATGATTTCTAACAACCAAACACGTAACTTGACAACAAGTTATGTAACACACCGAAATATCCATTTCCGACCCCACAAGGTATATATATATTTCGAATCGTCATAAAATTCTAAGGCGATTTAATGTCCGTGTGTCTGTTGTAATCACTCTACAGCCTTCAATAATTGAGATATCCAGCTGAATCTTCAGATCAGTATGTCCAAATATAGTCCAATTTGGCTCATTCAAGAATTAAACCTGCTTGCTTATCTGTGCCAAATTGGACTATATTTGGTCATACTGATCTGAAGATAAAGGGTATGAAAACCATAAAAGCTTCATTTATTACCCGATTTCGTTGTGAGTTATTTTAAGCCTCTCGCATCTGACTCAAATATGGTTCAGATTGATTTATATTTAGATATAGCTGCCATATAGACCAATCTTTCAATTTGAGGCGTTAATCCCATAAAAAGTGATGTCGCTGAAACTGATTGCACGATTTCACTGAAACTGTGACTTGTATAAGAGTTCTCGGGACCTGAATCAAATATGGTCCAGACCAGCCCCCATTTGCATATAACTATGGATATGGTAGCGGAGTTGTTATAATAGAGGATGGTTAATTTATCCATGGTGGTGAGTATCCAAAGTTCCGCACGGCCGAACTTAACACTTTTTACTTGTTCTTGTTCGTTTGACTGATGTACACCACACTTTACTGCCTCTCTTGCGTTATTATGTCCCCTTTTGTTCTCTTCATCTTCTACCTTCACATTTTCCGATATTCCATCGAGTCCCACCAACCAAGTCAGCGCTATTTTTTGTTCCTGGAGTTTATTCAGGGATTATAAAATGAGAGCTTTATGCAAACTTTAACCCGCTTAGCCCATTTACATTCCCAAACGAGCTATTAGATGAACAAAAACAAGAACAAGGCCGGGCCGAATCTTATATACCCTCCACCATGGATCACATTAGTCGAGTTCTTTTGCCGGCATCTCTTTTTAGGCAAAACAGGATATAAGAAAAAATTTGCTCCGTTATTAGAGCGATATCAGGATATGGTCCGGTTTGGACCACAATTAAATTATATGTTGGAGACCTGTGCAAAATGTCAGCCAATTCGAATAAGAATTGCGCCCTTTGGGGGCTCAAGAAGTAAAATAGAGAGATCGATTTATATGGGAGCTGTATCGGGCTATAGATCGATTCAGACCATAATAAACACGTATGTTGATGGTCATGAGAAAATCCGTCGACAAAATTTCAGGCAAATCGGATAATAATTGCGACCTCTAGAGGCTTAAGAAGTCAAGATCCCAGATCGGTTCATATGACAGCTATATCAGGTTATGAACCGATTTGAATCATACTTGGCACAAATGTTGGAAATCATAACAAAACTCGCCGTGCCAAGACTCATTCAAATCGGATAAGAATTGCGCACTCTAGAGGCTCAAGAAGTCAAGACCCAAGATCGGTTTATATGACTGCTATATCAGGTTATAGACCGATTTGAACCATTCTTGGCACAGTTGTTGGATATCATGACAAAACACGTCGTGCGAAATTTCATTCCAATCGGATAAGAATTGCGCAATCTAGAGGCTCAAGAAGTCAAGACCCAAGATCGGATTATATGGCAGCTATATCAAAAAATGGACCGATTTGAACCATACTCGGCACATTTGTTGAATATCATAACAAAACACGTCGTGGAAAATTTCATTCCAATCGGATAAGAATTGCGCACTCTAGAGGCTCAAGAAGTGAAGACCCAAGATCGGTTTATATGGCAGCTATATCAGGTTATAGACCGATTTAAACCATACTTGGCACAGTTGTTAAATGTCATAACAAAACACGTCGTGAAAAATTTCATTTTAATCGGATAAGAATTGCGCACTATAGAGGCTCAAGAAGTCAAGACCCAAGATCGGTTTATATGGCAGCTATATCAAAACATGGACCGATATGGCCCATTTACAATACCAACCGACCTACACTAATAAGAAGTATTTGTGCAAAATTTCAAGCGGTTAGCTTTACTCCTTCGGAAGTTAGCGTGCTTTCGACAGACAGACGGACGGACGGATGGACAGACGAACGGACATGGCTAGATCGACATAAAATGTCGCGACTATATATTTATAGGTTCTCAGACGAATATTTCGAGTAGTTACAAACAGAATGACGAAATTAGTATACCCCCCATCCTATGGTGGAGGGTATAAAAATATTGTAACGGATTGATACATGTATACCCATTCAAAAATGCTTATGTCGGACAGAGATCGTCTTAAAACGTTATGATGATCCAGAATATATGAACTTAATATAATTTTAGAAACACTGTGGCGCAGAGGCTACGCTAAATCCAGCCGTGAACAGCAGAAAAAATGTCAGCGGTGGTTAACCCTTTTACAAATGCTGGCTACAGTTGTGAGTAAACTTCTTTACCAAGCGGCACGCCATGCGGACTCGGCATAAAAAAGACTGCCCCTTATTAATGAGCTTAAACTTTAATCGGACTGCACCCATTGATACGAAAGATGTATCCCATGTGTTCCAAACTTAGTATTAGATCAATATTTTTCAGAACCCCGGAAGATGAGTTGGTAAATACTCAGATTACCTTTACCAAACCTAGATCAGTATTTCAGGAAGAATGACGAAATTAGTATGTCTTCCATTCTGCCGCAAAGGGTTTTAAATTATGGCACTGCTAAATCTTACAGAGATTAGGTCCCGATATAAACCAAGATCCAATATGAATTTTTATACATTAGAAGACCAATGCAATCGTCGTTTTAATGGAATTACAATAATCCACGTCTTACATAGGTAAGATAATTATGTTATGCATAATGCAGCCAGGCAAAACATTACACTTGTTTACTTGTTACTTCAAAGGTATTAGAACACAACATTGTTAAAATTCCTCAAAAATTTGTGAATAAATATCCATCACACCAATATTTTGGTTCCCAGGCACAACTATTGATCATAAGAAAACCAAATAAGAACCATTCTATAACAATATACTCCATGGTCAGTATCATAGGGGCGTCTTTCGGGTAATCCCACCAAATCCCTACTTCCTTTACTTCCGTTAAACAATTCCCCCATACTCAGATGCATCACAGAATCATCAATTACAGTTTCAGAATTCATTTAATTAGCAATAGAAAATGAAAGCAAATATTTTACTCAAACATTATTCGAATCATCAATACAAAGTAAAGGGCCAATGGAAACTAAAAAGGTTTACACCTTTACAAAATTGAATCATCAACAGAAATTAAACGTTAAAAAAAGGTCAGTTTTCTATTTCTTATTCTTCTTCCCTCCGATGACCATGACTGAATACAAAGGAGCAACAGCAGTGAAGATATTAAACAATTTCAATTGTTTGAAATTGAAAAATCATTTGATTTTCAGGTGGTTTGTATACCAAAATGTTATGAATGACCCAAGAAAAGAATGGAGTTTTAAAAAAGAAACTAGAGAATGGCTGATGGTGTTGTATGTTGAATGTTCAGGGGATATAAAACCAAACAGGGGTTAAGATTATTTTGTTGTTATGAAACCAAACAAACAACAGACCAAATGGAATGAAAACAAACAACAAGGACTTGGAATACAAAAACAAATGAAAACTGATAGAAATCAATGAAGGACACTGGAAACATATAGTACTTTAATTTCATATCGTCAAAGAGTATTATTATGGATGACAGACATTTTTGGGAATTTTAGAATATTGTAGTATGGGAATATTTTATGCTCAATATTCGCTAATTTCAAGATGCTTGATTTTAAAGGCATAATGTAGATAAGCAAGTTCTTATTTTCATATATAATGCCATAAATCCAATGTCTTGTTTCCCCAAAGTTGTTTAAACCGTTTGCAAACGATTCCGCTTAAAAAACGTTCCTAATTGTATAACTTAATAACCTTTGTTCTACAATTGATCAAAAGGGATTTCAATTTGTATAAAAAGTTGGTTCGCTTAACAATAACAATAAGCACATATGAAGAAATATTTGAAATTCTCTGTTGCTTTCCCCTGCATATCCAGTTCCTGTAAACAAATCAAACGCAGCTTCCAAATCTTTACAAAAATCATTTTACTGAAGTGATTGTGATTTAAGGATACCAAGCAATAATGTCTACCACCAAACTCCATCAACGCAAAGTGTGACCAACTCCCGACATACGAATGTGTGAAATGTGTACTTCGATGAGTCCCCTGGTTGCCCATTGTCTACTGGTCAAATATTTAGCAGAAATTTACAGGTGATTTATCAATTTGCATTGTTTTCAATACAATTCAATTCATTTCGAAATACATCCACTACAGTCATGTGGCTTGAATGTCTGACTTATTCTACCCCTCCCACTTGGACTTTTATTTGTATTTGTTTAACATTTGTCAGAATTTTCCCTTTTCTTCAATTCACAGACAGGTTTTGTGGAGCTGGTCAAAAGCCACATGACAGCGGTTCTGGTGGATTTGTTTGAATGGCCAAATCGAAGAAAGGTCACACTTTTTGGTTGGTTTTGTTTCTATGGTCAATTCTTTATTTGTCCTCATCAGTCGTTCAATCGTTTTTTTGGGAATTCCTTTCAGTTTTGTTACAATTTCCCGGTAATTGTGTTAATCAAGTGTGTGTACGTATATTTGTGTGAAATTTTTCTCAATACATTTTACTGTCATTTGCTGCTGCTGCTGTTGTTGCTCCTCCTGAGGCCAATGTTGCTATGTGCTGTAAATAGAATTCCCCGAATTCTATTATCCTAATAATTAGTATACTTTTGGGATTATTAAACCCTACTTTTGTTACTATGATGAGGGCTATTCTAAATGAGAGTTATTGGGATGGTCAGGTTGTTGTTATAAATAGGCAGAGAGTTCAGTTGTTAGTGAAAAACAGGTAAAAAGGCATTAGGTTCGGCCGGGCCGAACTTTGGATACCCAACCCCCTTTCGCCACAATCTGGTGAAAATTGGATAACTTATGCACCCAAATTCGGCACGGACATTGAGTGGTCTAATAAATATAATTCACAGTTGACTTTGTATTTTAAATTTCAAAAAAATTGGGTAATAAATGAGCTTCAGACCCTTAACCGTCATATCGGTCTATATGACAGCTATATCTACGTACAATCCGATCATTACAATATAACTGTTTCAAATTTCAGGGAAATGGAATAAAAAATAAAGCTTTTATGGGCTTCAGACCCTTTATCGGCAGATCGCTCTGTATGGAAGCTATATCTAAATATTGTCCGATAAAAAGCATATTTGGGACGTACGTCGGGAGACCTAAAACTACCCACTGTTTCAAATTTCAACGAAATCGGGTAATAAACAAAGCTTTTTTGGGCTTCAGACCCTTTATCGGCAGATCGGTCAATATGGCAGATATATCTAAATATAGTCCTATCTGAACCATATTTGGGTTCTATGTTGGGAGGCGTCAAACTACTCACAGCTTAAAATTTCAGCGAAATCGGATAAAAAAAAAGCTATAGCCTTCAGACCCCTTATCGAGGGATCGGTCTATATGGCAGATATATCTAAATATAGTCCGATATGTACCATATTTTGGTACAGATATTGGGAGGCTTAAAATAATCCATTGTTTTAAATTTCAACGAAATCAGGTAATAAATAAAGTTTCTATGGGCTTTAGACCCTTTATCTGGAGATCGGTCTATATGGCAGATATATCTAAATATAGTCCTATCTGAACCATATTTGGGTTCTATGTTGGGAGGCGTCAAACTACTCACAGTTTAAAATTTCAGCGAAATCGGATAAAAAATAAAGCTTTTATGGCGTTCAGACCCCTTATCGGGGGATCAGTCTATATGGCAGATATATCTAAATATAGTCCGATCTGTACCATATTTGGGTACAGATATCGGGAGGCTTTAAACTGCGCACTATTTCAAATTTCAGCGAAATCGGATAAAAAATAAAGCATTTATGGCCTTCAGACCGCTTATCGGGGGAACGGTCTATATGGCAGCTACATCTAAATGTAGTCCGATTAAATTATATGTTGGAGACCTGTGTTAAATGTCTGCCAAATCGAATGAGAATTGCACCCTTTGGGGGCTCAAGAGATCGATTTGTATGGGAGTTGTATCAGGCTATAGACCGATTCAGAAGATAATAAACATATATGTTGATGGTCATAAGAGGATCCGTCGTACAAAATTTCAGGCAAATCGGATAATAATTGCGACCTCTAGAGGCTCATGGAGTCAAGATCCCAGATCGGTTTATATGGCAGCTATATCAGGTTAAGAACCGATTTGTAAATTATTTGGCACAGTTGTTGGATATCATAACAAAATACGTCATGTAAAATTTAAGGCAAATCGGATAGGAACTGCGGCCTCTAGCTCAAGAAATCAAGTCACCAGATCGATTTATATGACAGCTATATTAGGTTATTGACCGATTTGAAACTAACTTAACACAGTTGTTGGAAGTCATAGCGAAGCACGTCGTGCAAAATTTCATTCCAATCGGATGAAAATGGCGCCCTCTAGAGGCTCAAGAAGTCAAGACCCAAGATCGGTTTATATGGCACCTATATCAGGTTATGAACCGATTTGAACCATACTAAGCACATTTGTTGGATATCATAGCAAAACTCGCCGTGCAAAATTTCATTCCAATCGGATAAAAATTGCGCCCTCTAGAGGCTCAAGAAGTCAAGACCCAAGATCGGATTATATGGCAGCTATATCAGGTAATGGACCGATTTGAACCATACTTAGCACAGTTGTTGGATATCATGACAAAACTAGCCGTGCAAAATGTCATTCCATTCGGATAAGAATTGCGCCCCCTAGAGGCTCAAGAAGTCAAGACCCAAGATCGGATTATATGGCAGCTATATCAAAACATGGACCGATTTGGCCCATTTACAATCCCAACCGACCTACACTAACAAGAAGTATTTGTGCAAAATTTCAAGCTGCTAGCTTTACACCTTCGAAAGTTAGCATGCTTTCGACAGACAGACAGACGGACGGACATGACTAGATCGACTTAAAATGTCCCGACGATCAAGAATATATATACTTTATGGGGTCTCAGACGAATATTTCGAGTAGTTACAAACAGAATGACGTAATTAGTATACCCCCATCCTATGATGGAGGGTATACAAAATCTAATCACCCGTCTTTTTATTTGTTTCAAATCTCTTTTTATGCTGGTGGCCACCCCAGCCCAAAAAACAATCCAAACGGTTTATACCGATGGGGCTCAAAGTAAAGGGATTTGGGGGTGGACACGAATTTGATATCCATATTTGGGTCGAAATGTCTCCCCTAAGAAGCATATCTCATTACCCTAATTTCAAAAATACCAGATCTCGGAGATTGGTAATGCGTTCGTTCGTTCTAACAATCACGACAATATAGAGCCATGTGTTTGGGGAGCCGCCCCACCCCAAACTACCTCCCTATTATATATGGGTTGCCCAAAAAGTAATTGCGAATTTTTCATATAGTCGGCGTTGACAAATTTTTTCACAGCTTGTGACTCTGTAATTGCATTCTTTCTTCTGTCAGTTATCAGCTGTTACTTTTAGCTTGCTTTAGAAAAAAAGTGTAAAAAAATTATATTTGATTAAAGTTCATTCTAAGTTTCATTAAAAATGCATTTAGTTTCGTTTAAAAAATCCGCAATTACTTTTTGGGCAACCCAATAAAAGCTATTTGGAGTGGAAATTTATTGACCGTCAATCACAACTTATTTACCGAACATGCCATTATGGGACTCATATGATATGTTTTGGAAAGTAGAGGAAAAATCTTATATTTACTTTAATGGCCGAGTGACCACCCCCGAAATACCCCCTAAACCCAAAATATATTCCATTACAGTAATATGGGACTCAAAAGAAAGGCATTTGGAAGTAGAGTAAAAATTTACCCAGAAACTGAGCGGGGGCAACTACTCACACATCAATGAGTGCTTTCCGATTCAAGTTGAGTTTATCAACGATAAGGGACCTTTTTTATAGCCGAGTCCGAAGGGCGTGCCGCAGTGCGACACTTCTTTGGGGAGAATTTTTTACATGACCATGCATGGCATGGTACCTTGCAAATATCGCTAGCATTAAGAGGGGATAACCATCGTTTTAAATTTTGTCCGTAGTTCCGCCAGGGTTCGAACGCAGACGTTCAGCGTCATAGGCGGACATAGGCTACATTAGCACGAATTCGATATCCACATTTAGGGCAAGCTCTTTTATACTTGAAAAATTCATTAAAAAACTTATACTATGCGATCCATGGTGGAGGTTATATAAGATTCGTCCCGGCCGAACTTAACGCCTTTTTACTTGTTTTTAACTAATTATAGCTAATAAGACTTGACGATAATATTTGTGAAAATATCTAGTATGCAATTCTTCATGAAAAAATATTCAGTTTATTTAAAAAACCATAGAATCTGATAATATGTGTTAAAACTGTTGTTCCAGCTAACTTTTGTAGTCACAGAGTAGCACAATTCTAGAACTGAGAGCTGAGTTTTCTATCCTTACTGGTAATTTTTAATTAAATTTTTCTAATTTTCAACTAACAACATTCCTTGATTTAATAAAAAGTAGCAAGGGGGAACATAATATCAACAAAACAAAAAAAAAAAAACAGCACCAAAAGCAACAGCAAACAACCTCAAAAGCGCTAAACACATAAAAGGGTGCCCTCAATATTAGCAACACAATTCACCCACTCATGCAATGCTGTAGCCTTTAACCTCCATTCGAACGTCTCTTTGCTAAAGGCACTTTTGGCATTTCCCTTCAAGAGAAAAATAAAACAACCAAAACAAAGCAGCAGTTTAGTTATCACCCAAGTCTCTTTTTTTTCCCCCACCAACAATCAACCAAAATCAGTTGCAGCGAATGAACCTCTAAAACTGGCACATCACAGCATATCCAAACATCAAATTTGCCTTTCACCCAAAAACACAAAGAAGAGAACACGAAAAAATTACACAAATTTCCGCTGATTAGTAACGCTAAAAAAACCCAGAAAGTCAGGCAGCAAAAAAAAAAAAATGAAATCGCGAAAAAATTTAATTTAAAACGCAGAAATGGCCACTTCCGGTAGAACTTATGGCCGCCGTTATTGTGCCTGCTTGGCTTACGACAATAAAAGCAGGAGAGTTTTATTAAAAAAAAAAAGAAAGCGACAAAAAACGGAAAAACACACACTCGCAACAACAGCAACCGAATTACAAAGCCTCTATTCATTGTTTCACCCACCCACCCACTCGCCCAGCACCCATCAATTGTTTATGTCAGAAATACGGCTCATTGACGTGACATTAAGAAGACAAGACCGTCAATGGGGCAGAAAGAAAGGAAGGAGGCTCGCGTCTAACACACACAGGAATGAAATCGAGGAACTTTGATGTTGATGGCGTAAACATTGGAGGGTGGTTCAACAAATCCGGAAGAGAAGCTTTTTAGTCTAAAAGGCAAATAGCAAATAGGCCACCGTGACGCAGAGGTTAGCATGTCCGCCTATGACGCCGAACGCCTGGATTTTAATCCCGGCGTGAACATCAGAAACATTTTCGGCGGTGGTTATCCCCTTACTAATGCTGGCAACATTTGTGAGGTATCCTGCCATGTTAAATCTTTCCTACCAAGTGATATCGATATGCGGAACGCCGTTCGGACTCGGCATAAAAAAGAGGCCCCTTATCATTAAGCTTAAACTTTAATCAGACTGCACTCATTGATGTGAGAGAAGTATCTCCTGATCCTTAGTGGTATGTGTATGGGAAATTTAATTGCAAACTTTATTTGATGAGAAACCCTTAAAATGTTGCCAAAATGTTTACAAAAATTGAATCTTGTATGAAGTTTCCCTTATAACCGATCATCCGATATGATTTTTAGAGCGCCATGTCCTCTGGGTGCTTCCTTCGACATCCGGACGACACTTGGTCTAGATCGGACCATAATTGGATACAGCTCTCATATCTCCCGATGTATGGATTGAATCCCTTAAAACGCATATTTATTGCCCGATTTCGCTGATATTTGGTACAATGACTCTCAAAGGGCTCTCGACACCCTTGTGAAGTAAAGTCAGGATCGTACAATAATTGGATATAGCTGTCGTAAAGACCGATCTCTCGATGTATGATATTTGCCCCCATAAAACGCACATTTCTCCCAAATTTAGCGCAGTGAGTTTGAGTGAGGCCTGTCGGTATGGCTGCTAAGTATAGCCTAGATCGGAACAGTATTCAATATAGCTGCCATTAAGACCGATATCCCGATTGAAGGTCTCTCACCCATTAATGGCGAATTAATTACCCAATTTTAGTGAAATTTGGTAAAGTAGGTCTAGGTTAGGTTGAATAGGTTGCCCCCACCATAGATGAGTTCACTTGGAGTCCAATTTGGCCCTATATGATACCCTAGAAAGAAAGAGAACAAAAAGAACAAATAAGACCACGGACCATATCAAGAGGTCATTAACGAATTAAAGAAACAGGAAGAATGGAGAACCAGTGCTCAGGGTGAAAACATCTATCCCTCACTAAAGCACGTATGTATCTTCGCCGGATCACACCCTCCGTCGCAGCCATCCCGTACCATTCGAAAATCTCAGGAGACTTCCCAGAGGTACATTCACAATATCACCCAGATCACAGAAGAACCGCCTGCCTAGAAAAGGGAGTTTCTCGCCCTGCAGACCCGGACACGAGCAGAACAAGTGGTCGATAGTCTTCTCCTCATCATCATCCATACAACTCCTGCATAAGTTGTTGTATGGTATTCCAATGCTAGCCACCATGTGGATTATAACATAGTGTCCGGTTAACACTCCTGTCAATGTGCTCAGCGACCTCTTATCGAAAGCCAGTGACTCGTTCGTCCTCCTCCTTCTGATAATAGGCCAGAGCGCTCTAGCGGACCGCCAACCATCTGCTGAGTCCCATCTCGCCACCAACCGCTCGCAGACGAACCCTTTCTGGCGCATTTGTTCGCTCCTATCCACCCATATCAGTGTTACATCGTGGCCCAGGAGCCCAGCCAAGGACTCCAAACAATCCACCGCATATCTCGAATTCACCGTCCTCGATCCAAGGCCTTGGGTGCCGCCATACTGTCCGCATAAATGCTGAGTTTTGAGGGCTGTAGTTCCGTGACAAGAATTTCTCCTGAATCTACTGTAATGGCACAAAATTCTGCCCGAAAGATGGTACACACGTCCGGTAGTCTAAAAGACATATCGATGTTGAGAGCATCGCAGTAGACTCCAAGTCCAGTCCCTGACTCCCTTTTGGAACCATCATTGAAGATCGAGGTCTCAACCACTTCCATCTCGCCACCAACCCTTAGCGGACGAACCCCTTCTGGCGTATTTGTTCGCTCCTATCCACCCATATCAGTGTCACATCGTGGCCTAAGAGCCCAGCCAAGGACTCCAAACAATACGCCGCATATCTCGAATTCACCGACCTCGATCCAAGGCCTTGGGTGCCGCCATACTGTCCGCATAAATGCTGAGTTTTGAGGGCTGCAGATCCGTTACAAAAATTTCTCCTGAATCTACTGTAATGGCACAAAATTTTGCCCGAAAGATGGTACACTCGTCCGATAGACTAAAGGACATATCGATGTTGAGAGCATCGCAGTAGACTCCAAGTCCAGTCCCTGACTCCCTTTTGGAGTCATAATTGAAGATCGAGATCTCAACCCCTTCAAACACAGCATTCGCCCACCACTTGTCCCTCCCTGGAAAATGAATCCTGAATGTCCAAATCTCAATCAGTACCGTTGCCAGGTAGTCGGAGATCATCCTCAGACTACCCTTCGCATCAATTGCATCCAATATGGAACTGTGACCGCACCTGTCTCCCTTCAACATGCCAAGCCTAAGCATGTCCTTGGCGCAGTTCCTAATATAGTTCCCAATGAGCTGCAAATCCAGCATGACCTCCAGACCTGCTTGCGGTGGGGATCTCAGTGCCCCTATGACTCCAACGAAAGCCAATCTCTGGACCTTCTCGAACTTTCTGGTACGAGTCCTCTTATACACGGCCTTCCATCATACCAGTGCCCCATAGATAAGTACTGGTCCCACAATGTTCGCATTCATCCAATAAATCATCTTGGAATTACCCCCACTTACTATCGAACATCTTCCTGTAGGAGTAAAAAGCGCACAGTGACATATGGCTAGTTTTCCCCATATACCTCTTCTAGGATAGCTTTGAATCGAGGACTATGCCCGGGTACTTCGCCTCCTTCGACAGTTGCAGGGTTATTCCGTTCATACGGTATTTTGTACCTGCGAGTGAAGAGCACCAGATCCGTCTTCCTTCGGTTGGTCCTAGCCCATTGCGACAACCTCCTCGGTGACCCTTCCATGATTTCGCTAATCATCGACAGAAACTTGTCTCGGACCCGTTATACGACGTCGTCCTCATAAATGATTATCTTCATGCCATCTGCGCCGAGATCCAACAGCATTTTATTCACCAAGAGGTTGCTCAGTATCGGCGAGAATACCGATTCTGTGGATCCCGCTTTGTGACCACACTATCTCCCAAATTCGCATTAAATCTTAGTACACTGGGAGATAATAGCGAGGATTTCCGTGCGGTCCCGTGTGGCGACTATTCCTCGTTATTGAAGGTCCCCTCAATATCCAAAAAGGCGATCATAGTGTTCTCCTTGACCTCTTGTACCACTTCCTGAAGGGCAGTCTCCACCGACCTGTCTTTGAGGTATGCGTGTTGTGCCCCACTGAAGTTCTTTGGCATCAAGCCCTCTCTTACCTTCAGGTCTATCGGTCTTTCAAGTGTTTTGAGTAAAAACGATGACATACTAATGGACCTATAGTCCTTCGTCGTGCTGTGACTTATTTTTCACTCCTTATGGATAAATACCACCCTGATCTCACTCCATGCCCTTGGTATGTAGGACCATGACAGGCTCGCCCGGAAAATCCGTCCTAGCCAAGGCAGGGTAACTCCATGAGACTCCTGCAGCAGCGCCAGCATAATACCGTCATGTCCGACCGATTTAAACAATCGGAAAGTACGGACTGCCCTCACCATCTTCTTCTCGTCACCAATGTCCCTGATGATGCGCTAAAGCGCATATGTAGGTTTGACGACATCTTGATCGCCAACCTCTTCCTGGCCGGCCAGAAAACGCATCTCCACTAGAGACTCCACCGTCTCCTGGCCGCTCTCTGCGTACATCCCGTCCTCGCTCCTCAGGGAGCTAGGCGTTCTAAATTCCTTCGAGAGCACTTTGCGCAACCTAGATGCCTCACTGGCCGTTCTCGGTGTACGTCCCGTCCTCCCTCCTCAGGGAGCTGGGCGTTCTAAATTCCTTTGAAAGCAC